>NC_046614.1:14594832-14707332 GCF_900324465.2 Anabas testudineus | reverse complement strand
TTCTATCAAACCAAAAAAAAAAAAAAAAAACAAACCCTCAAAAAAGTGTCATAAAAACATAAAGTGATTATTCTGCTTCAGTGACTGTTCTTTTTTATTAAATGTCTTGAATTTATGAACTGCTTAAGGCACCGTCATGTTGCTTTAAAAGGGTTGTTGCCATCAGCCACCCATCTGTGGAATGAATGAAATCACAGTAACACCTTTTAATTCATACCACATGATCCTATAAGTAAGCTACACCTCCATTACTGGCTCTGACTGCATGATCATCAATAATAACATACATTTAAACAGTTTCTCTTTCACTGACTAACTGGATATAGTTAGTATGAATAGGACAAAAGAGTCAACAAGAATTCGACAGGTGGAATAAAATAAACAAGACCTGCACATCACAGCCCTAGAGGTATAAGGGAGTTATCCGAGTTATGTGATTTACTACCAAAATGGCTCTATCATAAATATTTCCATCTATGTCTAAATGCACTCTGTTGCCGATGTGGTGACACTGTCTTTTTCTGATGCAGAGGTCTTTTTGAAAACAACTAAACTAAACTAAAACGTTAACTAAACTGTACAAAGAGTTGGATGACTTGTATGAAGAGTAATAGCTTCATGGCATCTCACAATTTACTGCTGTCATGCACACAGCTCCACTTTCAATGAAAAGAAGAGTCAAAGTAAATCAAGTCAAGTCATTCTGACACATTGGAGAATATTCCAGGTCAGGATCAAAGTCTGATGGTTGATACACATTATTTTCCCAAACTAATCTCAGTGGTGTAAACTGTCATACCCTTCACACATGCATTCCAGGTGATAAAGCAGACATCTGTAGTCCATACATTACATAACATTTAATAAAAAAACAAGCTGAGGTTGCATCTAAAATGTGTCAATAAAGTCTCTGTTCCACCTCAGCTTCTACAAACTTATTTTCAAATCTCTGACATTAGTTATTAGTGACAATGGTGATCTGGTTCATTTTGGCTGATGTTGCTAAAAAGTTTTGACCAAACACTTTAAAAAAGTTTGTAAAATAGTGTTTGGTTTATGATTTGTATCAGCCAAAGGCTTTACAGCCATAACTGATAACTCACTGCTTAAACATGATACAATAATAGGTGTTAGACATTATGCAATGCATTTATAGCGTGAATAGTTCCTCCTATTTCCTGCTCTTCTGAATGAAACATACTGTGAACAACGTCCATCTCATATTTAACAACCGGGCCGTTTTCCAAACCACTGCTGGCGCTGTTGTGTATGTATGTCAAGGCCAGCAGCTAATTTGTAGGATGCTTTGTCAACAGTTTGGCCATAAAAAAGTTATAAAATATTATGTAAACTTATTGTAAATATAGTTTTGGTTATGAAATAATCAACATTTTCTGAAACAATAATGAATCCATGCATTCAGGTATTCACATATTGACCTGAATCTCAATGCATCTTTGGGACCTGCAGTTGCAAAGCAGAGCTCCTGTTTAAAAATCTTTTACAATATTACCTCTGCTTTTCCCAGCATGAGACAAATGGTAAGAATATAAAAATATTTAAAACATACACATTTATTATTTCATTTTTCTAAATTGCCAGAGCAGCGTTTAAAAATTGTGTTAGATTATGTTACAACATAAGCTTTTCTTTATGGCTACTAAGAAAAAAGAAATCCATTGTTACAATCCTGACCTCACACTAGGTATTAATATGCATGATCAGTTCATTGGTATATTTTAAAATCACGTCACTATGTTGTGGCAGTTGTTTGACATGGAGAGGCATCCTGCTGTGGGAATGCCTGAACACATGAGGGTCTCTACAATACAGCTGCCATGTAGTTTCTATGCGCTCTCACAGGTGTAAAGCAGCAGTCACTCTCTTGATATTACCATACAGCATGTGTGGCAGCCGGAGGGTCAAAAATCACATACAAAACTAAACCATATTAGCATGGCTAACACAAGGTTTGTGTGAACACTGCCAACCAAAACAAAGACAATCTTTTTTCATTTAAATGTACCTGCTGTGTGTGTAACATGTTTTTAAGTTTGTCCAACTTGGTCTCACTTTTTCTCTCTCGTGCATATTTTTATACATTTTGCATCACGTTTTGTTGGTTATGGTGATGCCCTTTTATCACTACAGAATCCACACACACAATGCATATATCTCAGAAATAGCCTGAATCTCTGCATCAAGCCCTGAATCGGTGTAAAGTATGTACATAGATACTGTATGTTGATACTCTAATTGTCCACGGACAGGTGTTTTCAGTTATGTGGCCTGTGTTGAATCTCTGCTCAGGTTAAAGTATGAAGGCACATATGTGGACTCATCAAACAACGTGTGCAGCAACACTTTATGTTCCCCAGTGTAGCAACACAGTATAAACAGTCTATAAGCTTTAAATGGTTTATGACACCTATAATGTTATTGTAAGCAGATTTAAATGTGTCTGTTAACAACTTTAAGTCTTCCTGCAGGCCCATGTAAAGCATAACAATATAATAAAAGTCTTGATAGCATAAGTTATATTTGTTGGTAAGTCTGCAAGCAATGTGCGTCTAGTTATTCAATTTTATAGATCTCTATATATATATCTATGCATGCCCATCACATGAACTGGTAGTTGTTATACTGTACAACAAAGCTAAAAGGAAAGCTGTTAAAAATGTGCATCGAACAGACACGTTATCACGTTAATTTTGTTAATGAAGACCTTACAGTAATTCTCTGCGTGCTGCC
Source organism: Anabas testudineus (assembly GCF_900324465.2). Lineage (NCBI taxonomy): Eukaryota > Metazoa > Chordata > Actinopteri > Anabantiformes > Anabantidae > Anabas > Anabas testudineus. Next base: position 14,704,581 of record NC_046614.1, on the reverse strand, counting down.
TCATGTCAAACTTTGAAACATGAATGGATTGTAATATTGTGATGTTATTAATTGCACTGATGCCTTTCCTGATATTAAATGTTAAAATATCTTCTATGCAAAAGCCTAATCAATTTTTCATATTCTCAGTGTTTGAAATTGAATCTTTTATTTATAGTGGATGTAATAAACTTCAGCTAATTCACTGTTCCTCAGACTGTCCCTGATTCATCTTGTTCAGCATGTCTTTGAAGTGCAGTGGCTGTTCCAGTGGTCTTGAATAATTTGCCTTTGCACCTCTTGTTTCTGCAGAATCAATATAACTGCAGCATGTGAGAATCAACCAAAGGACCCAGAGCGACCTCAGTGATGGTGCTCATTAAACTGGTAACAATTTAGTTTTGCAAAGTCTAATGAAATATAGCTTGTGACTTACTATAGGAGCTGCAAAAGTAGATGCTTCATTCTCATTAGAGCCTTGAAAGTGAACTGTTTTTGACTCCTTAAAAAACAATATTCGCTTTCTTTAAGAATGAAAGGTTTTAACAACTACCCCAACATGTGGACATAATAATAAGTTTGAAAAATAAAAGCCAAGTCGTGAGGGAACCCATAAGACAGCAGTATCTACCACTGCAGCCTCTGACACGTCTCAGAGGATACATACTGCAGTGCTTCCAGCTTCTGTTACACCTACAGCTGAGCTCAATTAATGGAAAATCAATGGCATGCATGAGGGTTTGAATGGAAAGTGCTACCTTTTGGTAAAGGGCCACTGTTAAGTGTCTCCTGCATGCAGCTTCATATTTGCATCATATAAATTAGAGGCTTAAAGAATCTTTTGCCATGTAAAGAACTTTGAGAGCATCAGACTTTTGCTGTTGTTACTGTTAATGTTTTCATAGTTTACAAAATACTGAAATATGAAGTTATGGTTTCTTTGCCTTTCCAACTGTTAGCACAGATGCTGTCCAAAATCTTTTTTTAAACCTCTTTAAATTTGACTTGGCTTTTTCTCCCAGTGATTAAAGTCATTATAAGGTTGTGCCTTGTGAAAGCAGCATTTAATAGCCCACTGCTTGATTTGATAATGTTGGGTAAAGCACTTACCCCCAACCCTTATGGAATGAAAAACAAATTAGGGATTTTCCCACATTACACAATGACACAGTCACAATAACAAAAATGCATCTTACTGCTTGTTTCCTTCACCAAGGTACAATTTTTAGGAAGACCAAATAATAACTTGCAACTATACACGTTTTGGCACATTCATGTATTACCATGTCTGAAACAGTCTATGTTTTCTGTCATTTCCTCAATAAACATTAGAGCTGTGTTGATTTATGATACTGACTGGATCAGATCAAACAAAGAGGAATAACATATAATAGAATGGGCTACTGTGAGCCAAGGACATTCCAGTACCACAACGGAGGAAGTTCCACTTCTGTTAGGTGAAGTAATACTTTAGTAGTAGCTGTAGGGAAAGTCTTCCTGTGAATTTGACTCTTAGACTATTTGGGAGCAGTGGGCAACCACAGCAGAGCGTCTAGGTACCATCTAGTTTTATAAACACAAAAAAGTCCATAGTAAAGTAAGGCCCTGCTCCAGGCTCCTGCTTATGTAATCACCTGGCATTAATTATCACAACAGACTGAGACAAGAGACTGTGGAGCAATTTAACATGTGTAACAAAATATCTGAGCCGTAATATATAGATTGATTGAGATATCATATACATATCATATAATAAATTTTTTAAGTTTTAAAGTTGCTGTTGCGGATGCTGTGTGCAACTTTATTCTACTGATTATACTGTATTGGATCGCATTTGTTTGTGAAACGTTCCAACATTTCAAACTTCATTTATCTAGATGAGATGCAGTACACTTGTCCCATTGTGCAGTGTATCACACTGAGACACAAATTGGCCGCTCACTTGGTTTCATATCTGTTATTTTACCAATGAAAGAAGATATTGTATTTACAGACCACACAGGGAGCGTGTAAAATGAAAACACGATGGGGATGACATTTGAATTCATTTGAAATCAACAAGCAACAAGTGTTAAACAGGTTGAGGCTTTTTCTTTTTCAGTGGAGCTGAAGTGAGTGAGCTTCATTGGAGAACCAAATTAAACTGTGGTGACACCAGGTAAAGACCTAAAATAACACAGTTGTCTCTGTTTTTAATCCATCTAACCATCTGGTTTTCTGGTTTGGAATATGTGCCACAACGTTAGAGGGTGACTATTGCCAGAGAATTTTATTTTTGCCAAACAAAAATAGCACCGCCAAAAACAAAAGTCTTGTGGTTTTAAAAGGATTTTAATATAATTTCATTATTTCCTGCACTGGTGTGTCTCTTTGAGTTTGTGTCTTCCCATGACAGGATCAATAGGGGTCATTGAAGTCAGTCACACAAACAGAAGGGAAATTGCACAACAAATATCTGGTGCTGTGAAAGGTCTGACCCATAACATAATTAAAAATTAATTCAACAAATGCCGAAGCTCCCATATGGTTTACAAGAAGAATAAATTTAGCTTTCTTTATTCAATTCATAGGAAAAGCATGATGGGAAAGGAAATGGGATGTTGTCTTGATTACGAACGCATTAAGGAGTGACAGCGTGTTTACACGCCAAATAACTAATTTATAAAATATGAGTTATTCAGGAACTTGTTAATTGATTTTTTTCAATTTGTACAAAACTTTTGAAAAAACACATAAAAAAATATTAAAAAGTTTCAAATTGTACCCAAACCAAACACCAAACACCAAAAGCTACAGTAATTAGCTGGGAACACACATGGTTACTGTCTGTGTAATAACCATGAAACTGATTCATAGGAAACACTTGAGGATGAAGATGTTGTCCATCTTCATCACCACGGATATTAACATGAAATAAAGTAGAAACAGAAGTTTTACATTTTAAACTCTGTAAACACCCTGGTTTTTACTGAAACACTACTCCTGTTTTTACTTATCATGGAGCTGTAATTTTGCCATGTTATTTTCAAATTGTTACCCTCCCCACTAACCTGTAATACTTATGGTGATCAGACTGGACTTGGCATACAAAATATTTCCAAGCATAAGTGGAAAACTGTCCCCTACCTAATAACAAGCCCACTGTCACCTTCTACAATGTTATTTTTTTATGTGTTTAATGTGAGATGACAGTGATAATTACACTCATTTTGTTGCAAGTCCTCATTTCCCTATTAGTGTGTATTATTTGTCATACTATCAGTAAAATAAGAGGCAATTTAGGAAGAGAGAAACATGATTTATGTTTTGATAACTGTACAGGACCATTATGTAGCTGCATTTAAAGTATTCCCCATCCTACAATCAGTATGATTAATAATATTCATTAAAGTTTCACATCACATATACACACAATATCCATTTCAGGTAAAAAAGAGATGCAGCCAAAAAAACTCAATGACTCTAGACTAACATTTCTAGCTCCACGGTCATGAAATTAAGATGAAAACGAGCAGATGGAAGATACACAAACATCATACAAACGGAGACAGGTTATACAAGAAAACTAAACAGCTCAGAAGAGAAACATCAAGATCTGGACTCTATTCCACTGAACTTATTCTGGAACCTGTTGTGCTTGTCTCTCAGTTTCCTTTAACCAACCCGCTGTTCAGATTTTAGTTACTTGGATGACTTCAGCTTTTTGTCCTTAATGGGTGTCGCTCTGAGCTCAGACGTTAGATATTCTGAGACACTGTCAACTCAAAATAGAAAGAGTGTTGATTGACACAGGCCAACAGAGTGTCAAAATACTATAAAGTAGTATTTACTATAGTAATATAATATAGCATATAGCATGTTGGGATGATATGAAAGCAATTGTATGTATCTGTGATCAGAACGTAACCTTTTGAGCCCCTCTGAATGTTCTCCTTAAATTCTCTGGACATATTATGGCTGATAGTCACTTTAGTTACACAGTTTTTATGGGTTCTTCATTACATGAAGTGACTAAATTCTATATGTGTTCTGAATATTTGTGACATATATGTAAATCTGCACCTTTGAAAGTAAAATACAGCTGAGTTTGTGCATTGGTTTTTAATGTAGATCGTTTCTCCTTTGGGTACTTTAATGAGAAGATTTTTTTTATAAACATATACATATATGACATCCGCTTCTGGGCTAAAAATGAGAAAAAGATAAGAAAATTCAATTTGCAGCTCATATTTAGGAACAAACGCTGAATCTACAGTAACATTTCAAAGCTATAGTATATGTAGTGCTTGGTGACTAAAGGCATGAGTATCGCAGTGACTGAGGTACGCTGGCTTGTTGCTGCACAGCTGTTCAACAGGACCAAGAGAAGGTTTATTATTACTGACATGAAACTGATTCATCCTTCCGTGCAACAAGCAAACGAGAAATCAAGCATAGTCACAATATTTGCATCTTTTCTTACCACGAACCAAATCAGATAGAGCCATTTGAAGGATAAACAGATTTTATAGGATTTAAGTTTTCTCACGCAAACGCAAAGTTTACTGGAACTCACGGCCATAAAGAGATAAACAAATACTCTTTGACTTCTACTGACCTCAACTTAAGTGTTTGAGCTCTCTGTTGTGTTTGTTTTGCACCATAGCAAATGTTTACTCTTATATTTTGTCTTTGTACAGATTAAACAAACACCGAGGGTTGTACAGTGTGTTAATTTGATCGCATTAGAGGTGCTGATAGGTGGATTGTGGTGCTCCTGGACAGATTGCGAGCAATGCTGGTTCTTAACCCTGTTTCTGGACATCATGCTAAATTAAGCTAAACATCTACCAGAGAGCTTACTTTGGTCATTCTTCATTCTGTTTCTAAAAAGTTTCTAGAAACCAACATGAAATAAAGATTTAATTCAGATTCAGTCATAAAAGGAGCTTTAGGCAGCCGACTAACAGCCCCTCCTACATTACTGTGTCTTCTATACAGTCCAGTTTAATTGACTACAAATCTTACAGTGAAGAAGTTGGTTTCACTATCTTATCTAGACTGTTAAAGAAAATAGGTACAATAATGATGCAATTTAGCTTAGATTAGAGAATTGCATGTTTTTCTATCATCCTCTGTCAGCTTAAAGGCAAGTATGAGCGATTTCTTTCCATTTTACCAGCAATGAGGCCAGCTGGTATGAACAGCGCAAAAGCTGTATAAACGTCATCTTGATTTAATTCAAAGTTTTTCTCATGAATTGTTGTTTTAATTTTCCTCCCGTAACTGATCACAACATCATGCAAGTGTAGGAAATGAGAGGCAGTCACAGGCTAATGTTATGTTTATAGACAGAGGAAATTACAGTTTAAATGCTTGTTCCCAATGATGTGTTCAGTGTATGAAAACATAAGTAGATTTTCTTCCTTTTGTCTTGCAACTTCTGCCATGAATCAATCTGCTATGATCCATACCTTCTGAAATGTAAATACACATAGAGATAATTAACTCAATACCTTTATGCTGATGTACACAGATTACAGTAACATACTGTAGATGTTCTTGTTCTGCTCAATAACCTGAAAAGGAAAAAATGGAAAATACCTTTGATGCTTTTAGGAGTAGCTGGTCTAAAAAAACTGTCACAGACAATCTATTACTAAACCACGTCAACACATATGTTTAGATAGGCCTGCGTGAAAGTGAAGTTTCCCTTATGATAAGCCATGAACAGTGAGTGCCCCTGTGAAGAAAATATTTTTGAGATCTGGAGAAGTCAACAAATACATCTCCTAATTTAGCCGTGACTCCTGCCCGTGACAGCACAGAGAAATGCGCTGCCAACACGTTTTAAATTAGAGCACTGGTGCCGAGGACCAGATTTCTGCTTTCATTCATAACAGAGTGGCTTTTGAAACGCAAAGTGGATCCTGAATGTTTATAGTGAGCAAAGGACATCTACAGATGCTTTGTTGTGTATCAGTGAAGACCATTTAGGGTGGCTAGAAGAGTTGTCTATCAACCGTGGGGTTTGCGGTTTGATTTCCAGCTTCTTTGAGTGTCCTTGAGCAAGACACTGAACCCCAAGTTGCTCATAATGGGTCAAGCACCTTTCATGGTTTCGTAGCAGCTCTGTCTTTTTCAGTGTCTCAACATGAGACCAGAAATTGGACACACTTTTTTACTGAATATTTAAAAAATGTTAAACTCACATCATCATGTGTTTCTCCTGTATCATGGCATCTGAGAGAGATTTGACCTTGCTGAACTTTTCTCTGATTTATACCAATTCGACATGCTTTTCATACATTTTTAAGTAACCAAAAGTATTACCTCACCGGTTACACACACACACAAAAAAAGGATTTGATCACACATCTTGATCTGATCAAATGTTGTCAGTCAAAGCAAAATATTTGTTTTGATTTCCATAACATGGTCAGGTAATGTTTAATCAACCCAAAAAATAAAAATAAATAAACCACATGATATTTTAAGTGTCATTTCCTTTGTCTCTTCCCTACAGGTCCATGCAGTTTGTTGCAATAAACAATACTGATAATAACAATAATGAACAAATACTAAATAACAAAACAGCACACATGTTATAACATGTACAGTACACATGAACTGTATATTATGTTCTTATTCTATAGGAAGTAAAATTTCATTAACTTTTTTTCATTTTAAATGACAAATGTTTATTAAAATTGCTGAGAAGGGTAACACCAGGCTGCAGAAATAAACAGTAACAGACATATACAGCTCTAATTCGATGCTTCACCTTCTCCCCTATGAAGCACTTAGAATTTTACTCATTTAAATTTGCGCCATAGGAACGTGAGCTGACTGACTGCTTTTTGTCATGTTCTATTAAAACAAAGAGATATACAATTTGTGTTAGTGTTAGATGAACAGATGTTCAAAGTCATGTGGATCCATTCTCAGCAGGTCATTAATAACTGTATATCTATTGACTATCTAGCCAAGACATTTCAGTCTAGAGCAACAGATCAATAGATCAAAGGATGCTATAATAGACTTATGTGCACAGAACTGAAGTTTCTACAATATACTGTGAATTGTTAGTTATTAAAACTTTAGGTAGAAAGAAACTGAATATAATCAACATCTCATTAATCAAATTTAGTTCTTCCCATAGAGATTTTCTTTGAGTATCTTCAGGCAAGGTCGAGAATGCAGAACACACAGGATATCTAAACATGTTAAGCCTTCGTCCCTTAGTGCTTCTTTTACCCATGAGACTCAGCTTGATGCCACTGTCCTCTGCAGCTGCCTACTTCTTGTCCACAGGAAGAGCAAAGGCTAAGAAAACAAATAACCCGCTGCTTTATACGCTATGTGACTATAGCACACTGCATCTCAAATGTGGGAAAGAGACCCTACATCTGTGTCTCATATTCAGCAAAGACAGATGATATCCATGAACATGATATTGAGGAAAATCTCAATCTGTTCTGCTCCTGACCATTTACATAAGAGACCCACAGGACCTTCTACTTGAAGGACAGAGATTCCAGTCAAAATGCTCAACAGATGGAAGTGAATGAGTTCTCATGCAGTGAGATAATCCCAGTATCAAAATCTGTGACAACATACTGATGGAGAAGATATTTGTACAAATGTTAAAAGGAGGTAACAGTATGTCCCTGAACAGGTAGTAGTATCACTGTAACACATTTAAAAGACATCTGACCTTTACCTCAAAGTATCAAAGTCCTTACTTGGGTAAAAGAAGAATCACAAATGAATTTTTTGTTTAAGTAATCAGTCCAACGTAGTTCAAGATTTAACTAAAAGTGTCAGCTTCTTGAAAGACAATAAATCTTAAAATGAAAAATGGTTTGCAATATAAGTTTTACATTAATGTAGTGTAGAGTTAAGAATCTCTACATGCAAATTCATCCCTCACGTCTCACTCCAGGACAAGATAACTTGCATTTTTTCCAGCGCTTATGGATCCTGAAACTTATTGAATCAGATATTAATCACTGCGATTTGGCACTTTATCATTTGCCTCCAGTCATCAGTGCTGGTTTAAAATTCCCACCTTCTGGGATATTTAGTTGATCAGACCACTGTATCTGGCCTGAGCACTTTCTGGTTGTGGTTGCTGATAATATCCAGCAGAGCCAGGGAGCAAATGGAAAGGGGCCAGTTTCCCCCACCGTGTCCTATTGATTAAAAACAGATACCTGGATGTTTGTGCCTCTCACACAACATAAATCAAAGGCTGCATGGTAGGGTTCATCCCATCCATATTTAATTAAGTGTTGTTGGCAAAGTTTTCACACACAAGCGAACTACAGCAGCTCAATATAACTCAAAACTTGACCTCTTGCAGTTCTTTCCTCGGCAAAGATTTTATCACATGGTCTTCTTGGTTTTCTGTGACTCAGTAATAGTGCTCAAGAAAAGAAACAGATTCATTTTCTGGCCTTGGCTCATCTGAGCTTCCAACTGTCCTCATAACGTTAGTCTTCATTTTATTCAATAAGCTGAAAAGAGGAGGAGGATTTTAGCACCACTGACTCACATTCACCTTTTTTTTTTTTTTTTAAAGCAAAGTGCTTCTGTCTTCCCATCTGTGTGAAGAGTCTCAGTCTTCACAGACACTATGCACTCACCTCTAATTAGTTTGAACAGTCGATTTTGTCTTAACAAACTGTATCCTGATGATGGAGCTGGTTTAAACCAGCTTGTCTTCATATCTTATGTAACCAGCACAAAAAAACATTCAAAATGTAGGTTATGTTCTTTAATAATTAAAGAGTAATCTAGAATAATTTAACATAGTTTTACTTTCAGATAGTTAGATAAGAAGAACTGAAGTGTGGAAACATGTACATCTGTTGTATCTACATCTCTAACATATGTTCATTCAGGCACATTATACGTGGTACACAAGTATGTTGGAAAGACTATAAGAAATATTTACACTACAATAGCGAATGGTAATTTGTGTTTGAGCACATATGTAAAAAGTAAGATACATGATGATTAGTAGATTTTAGTTTTAGTTGGTCTTTTGCAGTATGTGACAGACTTTGGAGAACTGTGTGTTTTGATGGTCCACAGAGTTCAAAGCATCTTCGGGTTGTGCTTATTTTCAGCATACCACTTTAAAGAACCATGTCACATAGCAGCGCATAGCAAAAACATAAAAACTGAAGGATTTTCCCTGATTCGCTCCTGCAATTAAATTGGGAGACATGCTTTCAATTACTTTCAACCCATGTGTGTGTGATTCTTTAATGTTTTTCTTGACAGGTTGAACTTCAAATGCATTGATCAAACAGAAACATGGAGTTAATAACGTTTCTGACACTGAGATGACTCTGACCATGGGATATTTGCACTAGCGAGTATAACAGCTTAGACTGGAAGATGGAACTCATACTGGGCCTGCTTGAAAGAAACGTTACATACGACAACACAACATAGGAACAGTTGTGGTGAATTATTTTATGTAAACCGTTTCTCAGTCACAATCGCAGAACCTCCTGCACAGGACATATTCAGTTTCGCTTCTTTTATAGTTCAGTGACAATAAGTGTTCACAAATAGACTGAGATACATATGAGAGCAGCTATTCACTCTCATGACACTATATTTTAATTCCCAGACTGTGTGTTAATACATCACATACACACTGTTCAGGAGTACTGTATGACTAATTTTTGCAGTTGCCCTCAGATTTACACAATCTTTCAGATCTTGGTTTTGGTTTTACATTCTGTTATTGTGCTGCGGCGTGTTTTCAGCAACAGCAGGAAGCAGATTTCAGCAAGGAAGCCACGACAAACACACTGTACGCAACCTGTCGGCTCCAAAAAAGCAACAAGACAAACAAAACAACTAGCTGGAAAACATGGTGGAATGTTTGACAGCTAAATTGTCAGATGTTTCCCTCAGGGGGTGATGGAGAGCATAACAGGACAGAGAAGAACTCCCTCTCAATGGAAATGTAATAACAGAAGCAGTAGAAATGTGGTCACATAGGATTATATTAAGTAGGAAATAAAAAAATAGCATGTGTACTACAGCATGTACGTTCTAATACTCTGTAATCTGAATGATAAGTTGTGTGGAAATACTGACATGATTGATGGGACAATCCTCAACGGCGTGTTAGCTACAGGTCTGGTGGCCTTACTAATGATATCAGGGCATTAATGAAAAGGCCTTTTAAACAAAGAAATCATCGCCGGAAAGCAGAGTGTCAGTTCATGGGTGGTTCGTTCCCCCTTTGGCTGCCATTCAAGCCAAAGGCGAGGTGATAATCTGATTACATTCCCGCTTTAATCTCAATAAACACACCTAAATGAATTACACCTAACTCTTACTGCTGGCCAGGGAAATAATAAAATAGCCAACCAGACATACCTTGACAGGGACATGAAAAGCGAAACATCTGAAAAGTCTGTTTTTAAAGCCATAAATAGCAAAGAGATTCTTGTTTTCACATTTATATATGTATATATATGTATATATATATATATATATATATATATATATATATATATATATATATATATATATATATATATATATATATATATATTTTTTTTTTTTTTTATTATACTCAACTGTGTGCTTTAGATAAATTCATTGTAGTTGTGAGGAAAAAACATTAGCAGTAGTAGCAGTGGAGGGAAGGTGTTACATTATAATCTAAATAGTTTTCGGTCAATGTTACACCACTTTGTGGTTTCTAATATGTTGATATCACAAAATGAAACTGTACAACCAGCCTCCTTGAATACTTCTTAGTAATTAAAGCACTTCTACTGAACTGCTTAAGTGCTATAGTTTTAGTTCAATTAAAATGTTCTATACAAACCTGTCTTGTCTATTTGATTCCAATTAGTTCATTTATAAACTGCTTATGTAATTGTTTGAACTGACAAAATTAAAATGTCCTGTTGTTCAAACCTCTGCTTTGTTGATTTAATTTAACTTTGTTAATATATTGAAGTCCTTTTAATTTTCATGTTATCGTTCATTGTCAGAGACAACATGTAGTGGGGAGAGTTGGAGGATGACAATGCCTCCACCTACAGGGCACACGTGGTAATCCATCTATCCACCCTTTCATTGACTTAACTGCTCTCGTTTTCCTGTTGCAGGGATCCTGGATCCACTGTCATTGGGCAAGAAGCAGGGGAGACCCTGGACAGGTTGCCAGTCTATCACAGCACTGAGATAATGAGAAAGAAAAACAAGTGGTAACGAGGAACTTAATAAACCAACCAATCAGCAAAATAATAGTAGAATTAAATCACAGTGGTCAGATTTTAATCCAGTTGTTGTCATTAATAGTGGAAGGCCATTTTTGCATTTCATGTTGATATAAATCCATTAATTTTATTAATTACAATTACTACAATTGATGTTTTAAAACAAAATGTGGTTAAAATCCATGCATGGCCAGTAGGTGGTATTGCAAAACCACTGCAGTCAGTGCATATATCAGGCTACTAAACCGAGCTAAGACAGTGATGTACTTTCTTGCAACCTTTACTCACAGTGTGAGACACAGAGTGTAACACAGACAATAATAATAATATTATTACACAATGATTCCTGTACTGTGTGGAAATCCTAGTAATGTGGTGTCAATATTCACATTTAACTGTTCAGCCATCTTCATCCTGCACTTTACATTTTTAATCACAGGACAAATAAAAAACAAAATGAGACGTTTGTGTGAGGTTTGATTTATTTATTGTTCTGTTTGTGCAAGGATAAGAATTACGAAAAATCTACACACTAGAGATGATAATATTTCCTTATTCCTATCATACATTGTTATTTATACAAGTATCCAAGTATGTATATATTCATTCCAATGTACCTATGACACTTTAAAGATATACTGACCATCCTTATAAGACAGATGACAAACATCACCAACAGTAAACAAGTTCATCTAAACACCCACACGGCCTGAATGGACCGTGTGACATCTAGAGACTATGTAAGCTTCAATGATACTGATGTGCTCTATCATGTTTCTAGTACGACTTCATCGAAATGAAAACACAGAACCTACAAATGCACAGTTCCCTGTAGCTTTTATAAGCGCATTAGTCGCTTTAATTGTAGGAGAAGGTTTTACTTGTTTGTCGAGGTAACACAGCTAAAGTTTTTATACATAGAGAGATGACTATATTATGACAATATTGTGCTGTTTCTTATCTTTATTTATATTCATAAGTTACTGTCTTGGAGTGGCACGTCTACAATGTTCATGATAATCGTCTGGTTCGTCCGTATCGCTGTGGCATGGTTCTGCCACGCACAGATTTACTCTGAGATCAAGAAGTTAAGAAACAGGAAAATAGCTCTACCCAAGATAAGTTTCATTTTCTCATCGCTTGTTATCAGATTTTATGAAATGATACGTTAGTATGAGTACTAGAGCACCACTACAGGAAGCCACTGCCAGTCACAGTGGCTGTAAACTGACCAGACTGAGGCAGCACCACTAACTGTTGATTATACTGCTCTGAATTTTACCAGGCATAATTTTTTTCCACTTTTTTGTCCAAACTGTACATGTATGTGTACATATTTTGTGTTATTATAGCATATTTTAAATTATTGTAATGGCATTCAGTCTGTTACTTCCAGCTGCTCAGTGTCATGTAGCTATGAAGATTACTGCTGCCACCATTTCTGTCTCTTTATACTAACTCTCAATTGTGTTGACATGAATTTTCTTTTTCTAATCTTACACATGGAGACTTTTATACAGTCATATTTTCCTTTTAACCAGTGACCTTTAGGAGAACTGGAGTTTAAGGTAGTTTCAGTTTGGTTTCACCACAGCCTGCATTTATTGTGACATTGGGGAATAGGCTCTCTGAGAAAACGTCTCTGTCCTTATAAATGATGCCCAAGGAGCTATAGATATAATAGACATCATAGACCCCCAGTACTGACTGGAAGTCTACATGATTAGTGGTGAAATATTCCCTTAAGTGTTCCCTCATAATGGAACAGGAAACCAGACACAAGTCCAAGCTCAAAGCATCTTTGTAACCTAATATCATTTCAATAACAATGAAATGGTTCATTGTCAGATTTTAGTAAACAGAAGTATTTTCCAGTGCATCCCTTTTTTAAATCCACAATTTCAGTTCAGCCTGGTGGCTTCCTTTAAAAGAATAAAAATAAGATTTAAATCCTACAGTATTTCTGTATAATAAGTTGTTGCAAGTACATCGACTTGTCTTCCAACAATTTTGGGCAGAAACCAGCAGGAACCCTCCTATGCTAAACAGGACTAGTTGTAAATATTCAGCATACAGACCAAGTCAGAGTTTGTTTCGCTGTCACAAAGAGGTGCAGGGCCGTGATGGTAATGACTCGGTGTCCACAGTGTTCTGCATTGGAGCTACATGTTGCCTTGCTTGTCTGAGGAGGAGGAGGAGGTGGATGGTGATGGGGAGGGAGCTTTGGGAAAGATCCTGTCAGTAGGGGTGATGCCTGGGCTGCCCAGGCCAGATGAGCCTGAGCTGCTGGAGCGGTGTGGTCCCTGGCCCTGTCCAATCACAGGAGCGGGCCGGACAGGCCTGACAGGCGGAGGTCTTAGAGGTGCGCTCGGCCTGCGTGCTGAAAGAGCAGGTTTAAACGTGGTCATGGTCTCAGAGGAGGAGCTGCTGCTGCTACGTCGCTGCGCTGCATCTGGATCCCGGATCACCATGGTGTGGAGAGGGCTGCCTGTTGGATCCTGGGCTGCACCAGGATGTTTGAGAGGCTCCAACGTGTCCAGAACAACATCAGGAGCATGTTTGGCTACATTCTGCCGCTCCAGCTCCCGCAACTCATGGAGAGCTGTATTCATTGTTTTCTCTATGTCCTAACAAAAAAATAAGACTGACTTTAGAAATGGATTCAATACAACAATTAATCTGCACAGCTGACAACCACTCTCATAAAGTGCTGTCATGTAGATTGATTTAAAAAAATCTAAAATACAGGAAGTTGGATTCCCATATTGTCTCTTCTTTTGAGAACTTCTGTGTTGAACCTACTTCTGAAACTACACTTTCAAAGAAACAAGAGCTGGTTAAGTCAGTGGAGCTTCACTTATGCTGACAATACTCACCTCAGCCAGTGCTTCAGCCTCGAGAGCTTTATGATCTCCTAAACTTGCATGCCGGATGGTGCTGGGTGATGACCGTTGGGAGTGGCTCTCCACAAAGGCCTTTCGGTCGGGATGATTGATGCAGCCAGCACTGCCAAATGTGGTGAGACGTCTTTTCTCTGGACTGTCTGTGGCCCCTCTGCTAGCAGCTATTTTGTGTGGGCTGCAAGGCCGAGGCATAACCCTAGGGGGCAGATCGGAAACCCTGGTGGGGCTGTGACCGTCAGCGCCATTCCTGTGGCGTGGAACTGCAGCTCCATCTGATCGCACTCGCACCCTAGTAAAGTGACAAAAAGAAACTCCTTTTTAAATTCCTTCCCTCCCTTCCTTCCCCCCACTTGTTTTTCTAACCCTACCTTCCCAGTGCTGCTCCAAAGCGGTGCTCAGGGGTGTGTTCACAAGGAGATTGGCGTCTTGATGGAGCTCTGTCATCGTGGTGCAGTCCACTGCCAGCCTCACTCTCAGCCCTCTGCATGCTATCTGAGAATGCATCATCCCTGATGAGACACAACAGACATTTATCTCAATTAGAAGCTGCTGTCTTCAGGAAACGCTAACAGCCTTAAGCTTTAGCTTTGCGAAGGTTTACCTCTGAAAACACATCTAATAATTCTTAATAATCACATTGTAGACAAAGAAAAAACAACACAGCGAGCTGTATTCATGTTATAGACAAAATCAATCACTCATAATTAACCATTATACAAAAACCTTCTTCTTCACTTGGCTTTAATTTTGTTACCTGCTGTAACAAATTGTGATGAGGTTATCAAACAAGATGCTGAAGGACAAATTAAAGGCTGTCATTGAAGAATGATCTTGGTCTTGCCCAGTAAAAAGCAATTACAAAAAAAAAAAATCTTCCTTACAATTCCACAGCTAATTGCTGATTTGGGCCATTTGTGGCCAACTACATGCAGCTCACAGAGACAGTGAGAATTAAAAAACATGTATGCATACATAAATAAAATGTAACATTAATAATGATGAAGCACAAAATTGCTCTGTTTTGCCCTGTAGCAGGTCCAGGTCCTAGTCAGGATCACTTTTACTTACATGTCTTGCACCACAATGTACTGATGAGGGATCAGTCCATCCACTCCATTATGGCGGCCCTCCCACCAATCCTCAGAGGCTCGCAGGTAGAGTAACAGAGAAGCTCCCTTCTTGAAAGAAAGCTCTCTTGGACTTCGGCCCACATAGTCAAACTTCGCTATGGCCTCAATCTGCTCCAACTCTGCAAAATAAATAGAATCAAATGCAAGTAAGTAAGTAAGTAAGGGTATCTTATAGCTACTGTCTTCACAGTGGACTGATCGTGTTTGGTGATTCACCTTCATCACTAGTGTTCGGCCCGGTACCATTGTCGACCTCATCAAGAGCTCCTGGCTCACTGTGGGGACTTTCACTAAATGAATAAATATAAAGTCAAACTGCAAAATGCATTCCTGATTGTATATTTGTCCCTCATCTCATAGTTTAAACTTTAAATCTGTCTTAACAGTCTTTGGGACATATTAATGTAATTTTAAGGTAAACGTGAAAAAAGTGGTCATATGGACATGTGGCCCCATTGGTTGCTGTATACATCATCATTAAATGACATGAATATGTTCTAAAAGCCATTTTTTATTTTTATCACCTTGGCATGTACTCACCAATACTCTTCTCCTCCAGTCATGCACTTTTCATACACAGGTCCCTCCAACTCACGCTGGGTTGGGAAGATGGCCTCATGGTGAATGATAATGGTCTTAATAACCTCATTAACATGCGCTTGGCAGGCCACTGGGTCCTGGTCATCTGGTATAGGCATCAACGTGGGGCCAAAGCAAATGGCCAGGTTGTAGGGGTCCATCATGTTCTCATCACTGTACTGAGAAAGACTGGAAAGACACAAGCAGGACTGTAAGTGTGACTATTTTAACAATGCACACTTGAAATTGGCGGTGACAGGACTTACTGATTTAAAAATGCAAACAGGTATCTCATGACTATGATCACAGGCCGCTGAAGAGTCACGATTATCTGCTGCAGGTAATGGGCTCTTTCTGCACCTGAGTCAAGCTCTAAAAAAAGCAAAGAATAAGTGAAACACTTGCAAAAAGCAAGCAAGCATTTTTAGATGTTTTCCTGGAATATGACTCACTGGTAGTGGATATGAGGTCGAGGAAACGCTCTTTAGGGAACAACGGATTTTCAAGGCCCCTGAAGTACAGCTTAAGAACGCCTGCCACGGAGTTGATGTCATGATCTGCCTGATCATCCACCAGTGGATCCTCACCTACATACATAAGATACATGCTCATTCACCACTACCAGTATTCATCTAACATGGAAATAAAGCCATTTTTAAATGTTAGTTTGAAGCTAGGAGTGCAATTACACTTCATCATTTATTTTAATTCAAAGATGCTGATCTCACGTTATGTATTATGAATCTAAAATGGTTTACATTTGATCCATTAAGTAACATGTGACATGCAGGCTCTTTATTTGCACTTTAGAGACCCATGGGAGAGACTGTGGCTTTTGAGGTGGACAAAACACAATTTAAAATCAATCAAGAGAAAAAAGCCAGGCACAATGGGACTAACCTCTTTCAAATGCATTTTTAATATCGTTGACTTCGACCTGGGAGCCTGGAACCCGAAACATACCTTGCTGCTGAAGACCTATGGACAGACAAGAGCCCTTAGTGTAAAATACAAAAAAAGTGTATAGCTACAAATGGATGCACCCGACCACACCAAACATCATCATATCATTCATACAGAATTTTAATGTACATTCCTAAGACTCTAAACCACGGCATCATCCTTCATCCTCATATTACAGTGGCAAGAAAAAGTATGTGAACCAATAAACTGGTGAATTTCTATAGTCTTTGAAATCACTTTGTATCCCTTCCCAGCTTTATGTAAATAAATAATAATAAATTATTGATCATAGATCCTCTAAAAGCTCCTTTCAAAGAGGCATGGCTCACATAAGTGTTTTCTTCTTGTTCTGGTGCAAACTGAAAAAGTTTAAGTGGTTTTTGTCAGTCGAAGTAGCTCTAGTCCACACCTACAAAATAATTTTCTTCCAGGTATGCTAATACCTGACTACACATAGCTTTTGATGCCATTATTCCAAGAATTCAAAAATGTTTCCACTAGCACCATGAGGTTTTTATGGTTGTTCTCAATAAAGAAATGTTTTTGTGTTATTATTTCAGGCACATCATATTTGTTAATACTCTTGACTTTGATGAAGATCAGATCATGTTTTATGTCAAATGAATGCAAAAAAAACAACAAAACAAAAACAACATGAAAGAGGGGGAGACAACAACCTACCATACAGATTGATGTATCGAATGCAACTTTCAACCACCACAGGTATAGGCTGCCCTGAATCCTACAGCGCAAAAAAAATCGAATGATTATCATCTCCTGTACACATCGCTACACAAGAACAGTCATGCCAGCAGAGTGTTGCCATCAGAAGCTTACAGAGTCAGTCCCTGCCTCTTAATTTATTTATCTTCACAGCACTGTAAAACATTAGTTAGTTAGTCATTAAATGATTATTAAATTACAAGGTTTTATAGTGGGGAACGAAAATGTGCAGAACAAATTTGTGTTAGAACTGCACTGCCGTACTGTACAGACCAGGAAACAATTGCTGGTTCACACATTGATCACTGAAATAACTTGAAACTGACAAAAGTAATAATAAATAACAATTTAATAAAAATGTACTCAAATCACACATTGCACCTGCATTGCAAAAATGATGGCACCCTTAACTAAATATTTTGTTGCACAACCTTTTGAGGCAATCGCTGCAATCAAGCGATTTCTGTAGCTCTTAATGTGACTTCTGTGCCTGTCGACAGGTATTTTGGCCAAATCCTCGCAACAAAACTGCTTCAGCCGTCTCAGGTTTGAAGGATTCCTTCTTCAAACTGCATGTTTCAGCTCTTTCCAGAGATCACAGTTCAATAGGATTTAGATCAGGTCTCATAGAAAGCCACATCAGAATAATCCAATGATTTCTGATTCTAAGGCCAAGTTTTGATTAACATGTGCAACTGTAGTAACAGGAACATCAAGCTGGAGATGGTCTTACAGCCTTTACCTTTAACATGTTCGTCTATACATTTCTTTCTTATTTCCTGAGACAACCCTCTCTTTAGCTTTCTGTGGGAGCCATAATTTAAAAGCAGTGTCTGATGTTCATGAGCTAATTTTTAATAAATTCTTATTTACTAAGTTTTTATTTATTATTGCTTTTTTCAAGTTATTTCAGGGACCAATGCAGGTTTTGCTTTTTTTAATAAAAGGGTGCCAACAATTCTTTTCAGGTTTGCATATGTTGTTACAACTACAATATTTTCACACATCAGGACAGAAACATGTTTAGCATATTGAACGCGGTGTGATGAGCCAGACAGTGTACCTGACTCCTGGCACGGACATTCCGTCTTCCCCTGGGCAGAGAGCAGTAAGGCACGTAGACAGAGGAAGAGAGGCAACAACAACCACAACAGGTTAGTGAGAGAGACAGATCTTACAAAGAGAGAAAAAGAGGCCTGGACTGAGAGAATAGCCTAAGCATCAGTGCCTTGTGGGGTGTGAGACATGAGGATGTGGCTGGAGGGGGAGTGTGTGGGAGGGAGGGAGCTAACCGAGTGGCTACATAAGGCATTTTTCCCTCCACAAAGGAGAACTGTCTGAGCAAGAATACTAAATTCAAGGCTGAATTGTAGTTAATCTGTGCATTACTGCACCCGGTTTACCTAGTGAAGTGGCTGGTGAGTGTATCTCCACTGCAGATGGTGCACACAATACCTGCTCCTCTTTGATTAAGCAATATAGTAAATGTGGCCACATGTTTATTTGCATAGTCTAACATGGCTGGTACCAGGACAACTGACTTGTAAAGCCAAATTTATTTACTGTCAGGAGTCATGGGCTCACAGGAGTAAGAACGTTAAATGAACCCTTGCACTGATGTGGTGCTTTTAAATCAAAACATATTTGATTGGTTTTCACTTGCCCCCGTGAAGACAAGGCATTGAGCAAGAAGAGAGTCAGTGCATGAGTGAGCCGACGTTTGGGTAAAAGAGTGTTCAAAGGTAAGAGAGCCCTGAAGGACCGCTAGCGAGACAGCTGAGCTCATGGAGAGACAAAAGGCACAGATGGGCTAATACCTGAATGAAGGCCTCCATATTGCCGTTAAACAGCTTACTGTTAAAAATGGAGCGAGGTCTAGACTTCCACATTCTCTGGGGTTTAGGGGGAAGAACGGGGGGCCTGGGGAGATGGTGGGGGGTGTATGGTTGGTACATGGTAAATATGAATAATGATGCAATTGGCATAAATGACCTTTACAAATGAAAATATACTTTCTAGAAAATAAGCATATTTGCTTTCTTGCACAGAGTAAGATGTAAAGAAATACAGTTTAAAGTTTTAATCCGTACCAAGCACTAAATGCATGTTACAGTGATTCTAGCTGTTCCTGGGTTTTCAGGCTTTTAGTGTCAAACCATGAGAGTTTTAATAATCTCCTAATGTAACTGTCTGCAAGAAAGGAAATAAGCATATTCCCAAAATGTCAATTTAATTAAAATGACCCTTACTGTAAACTGAACTGCTGCAGCAAACTCATTATAATAACTATAAAAGATTATCACATATAGTGTACAACACAATTTAAGATACAAGTGTATTTAATGAAGTGTACCATAGATACAAATAGATAACGCCAGCCGTGTTGGTATTTCTTCAGTTTTTACTTGTTGATGTTTTTTTTTTACTAAAACAACAGAAGGCCATTATCTTCTCATTGGCATCTCATTTTTTAGTCTTAACATATTTTTATTGAGTATAGCTAGGAAGAACAACTATGAGCACCACCCTCTCTAAATGGGATTCAATCTGCTGTTCAGTAAATTAAAAAAAGTCAAGACTACATTCCTATTCCCACACCATGATCTCATTTCTGCCACATCACAGGAGGGATTTTACACACCATCGCCTACTTTTTTCACCTTCTTGTCACCGAACATCTTACCTTGTTGTTCCATATTCAGCTCTCTCCCCTATAAGGAAAAACAGCAGACAAAGAGACTGAATTAGAACATGTTGGTTTTATAATTGCAGAAGTTAACGGCACGGTTGAGTGCTGGCTGACTATACAAGGCTGGCAGATGGAGACGGAAAGGGGTGTTATGAGAAAATGTGCATCTATTCAGACAGGCTCAATGGGGTGAGCGCCATGGTTGCATTTGACTCACTGCCAGGCAGCGGTCATTCAGTGGTCGCCCTAGAAACAGCACAAGAGCCCCAGAAGGGGACGGCCTGTCTACAAAGTGAAAATGTATCCAGGGGCAACGAGAGAGGAAGGTTGTGGGAGCTGATTTGTACAGTGTTATGATTTCATGATATGTGCACCTAATTTGCACACACATCTCACTGTATGCAAATAAATTAAGACCTCACTTTGATCAGTCAGTAAGATTGTTCTCACTGAATCAAAAATCTGCTTCCAGCACAATCCGACTTTATGTCAAACACACATGATTCACCCTACTGTACACACTTGGAGTCTGAAATGGGATAATGACATGGAGCATGCACATTTTTATTCAGTCTGTAGCCAGGGTTAATGCATATTAAACATGAAGAATATAGGTCATATGTATGGCAAGAATGTTCTTCTGCTGCCTGATCGTTGGTGATAAGTACAACTTGAGCAAATAGAGCTTTGCGTCTTTGTGGTCTAAAGTTTAAATGATTTAGTTACACTTTTGAACACCCACAGAAGTGAATTAAGTTCATGAGCTATTTTTAAAAATATGGAGGGAAGTACAGATAGAACCGAAGCAGAAACAAAATCTTCTATTGTTAGTTTTTTACCCACTAAACTAAATAAGACGCTACTGTCACGACAGTCTCACCTTCCCCTAGTGTCTGTTTTAGGAGGTCATGCTTGGCCTGCAGTTTGATAATGAGATTGCTGCCATTCAGGTACTCCTTGTATTTCTGCAGATGAAAACAGACACATGAGAAACGGTGACAGCGTTATTTGAAGTTAAACTGTGCTCTGTGCTGCAGTGACTTTGCCTGAGAACTCACAGTGAAGTAGAAGCCCTCAGTCTCTTGCTGATTGGCTCGCCTCTTAGCGATGTTCGCCTTGCTCATGTAGGAGTCAGAGGAAGCCGACTTGACCGACTCTGTGGATTGGCTGTGCTGGAAGGCCTCTGAAACATCAAAGTCTTCCACAGTGAGCATGTCCTGCAGGGTTTGCATGGTGGCGTCAAGAGTCTTCCTCACCTGCCACACAAAGCACACAAAAAAATATTTAATCATGCTATAATAATGTTTATACTATCCATAAGTAAATATCTATCTGTGGTACGCAGTAGAACTATAACATGAAGTTAGGTGATGAAGTGCATCCTCTCAGTGTCACAAACGAACTGCATGGTGTAAGCAACCCAACAGTCTAAGAATAACACTCCAGGCCATTTGCACAGCAGTTGATTGACAAACCATTGTAATTAGCTTTTTAACATGATGGATCATGACACGAAAGATTAACTCTGTTCCTTCCCTGTAAGGCAGACGGGACGGAAGTGTGCATTTCCATATTCATCACAGACACGCACTGACAAACACTGGTAACCTTTAAAACAGGCCTTTATGAGTCACGGTGGCCTCGGTGACTGGAGGCCAGCAGGCCAGGGAACATGCTGTGGTGGCCAGAGACCGGATGAAAGATGACCCCGCAGCTCAATGGGAGATCAAAGATTAATATATATCAATACAGGGCGACAGTCCTGAAGAGCAGTTGTTTGATGTTATATGTTAGTGTGACAGGAGGGAGGGTGTTGGCTGTTTCCCCCGTTTGTAGTTGATATAACCAGCTGCTGTACTATTAAAACCTTTACATATGGATCATAAAAAGTAAATCTATAAAAACTTTATGCGTGTTGCTTTGTTACACAATATTCTAAATAGAGAGCAGCAGATATGCATCTTTAAGACACTTTCCTGTTCTGCTACATGTGGTTGCACATCATTGATTGCATGATAAGGCATTCATTTCCTGGCAGAGTACTTCACAAAAATCTATCGACGGGCAATGACTCTGCATGTTTACATTTCACCTCTGACTATTATGTGCACACCATGTAACACCGACATTCATATTCGAACTAATTTACTCTCTTTCTCATGTTCATTTCTTTGTTTTCTTCGGAGGAGGCAGCAGCAGCAGAAGATAGTTGTGGCTTTTTTGTTTATTTCTTTATCTTGACGCGCCACACGCCTTTCGCACTGTACAGTTGGACGAGCTCTGTGTTTTCTCACAGCAGTTGGCCACAATGACCACCTCTCATGTATTTTACATTGCCTTGAGGGAAAAAGAGCAGAGATGCTATTTTGCACGGCCACATACTTAATGAGTGCGGCTGTTGTTTAGCTGATAATCTTCTAACAAAATAACTCATAAGTTGCGATTTACAAACTCAGCTACCAATGGCAGAAACCCTGCTTCAGAGCATGTGAATGGCTGGAGACTAAACATTACGTAAGAACCAAATTAGTAAAATTATTAATATATTATATTTGTATTTTTTATCTCAGTATATTTAGCCATCTGTTCCTGTCTTGGCAGAAAAGGACAGTACTGTGAAGAGCACATTTGCAGTGAGGTTGCTTCATTTGAAATTAAATGCTGACACTGGCCAATTTCAGTTCTTTTGAGAATTATGCACACAGTAAACACACAGAACCTCTCACCTCTTCATTTTCTATCTTCAGCGTGGCCAGGCGAGACTGCAGCTGGTGGTAGCGCATCAAGAGCTCTGTCTGGACAGGCTGCTGTGCACTCACCTGACACACCTGGGATAAAGAGAAGAAAGGGAACTTTGCCATGAGGATTTACCGTAGAGAACAACAAACATGGCTATTAAAGAACTAAGACCTACAAACAAAGCACGTTCACATGTGCCATTCTTCCTCAGTGACTCACCTCGTCGCCCATGTGTGGCTGATAGTCAAAGCGTGCTGGAGGACAGAAGATCTGGCTGTGTGTGTCCATAAATTTCAGCTTGTCTCCTCTGATGTCCATGGCATCTACTGCTCCCTCTATTAGGTCCAAACCTTCATGTCGGGAAGTCTCTAGACTATATTCTGCAGACAAGTAGGTTCTCATGGTCCGTGCCAGGCTTGCATGATAACCTAAATCACAACACTGAGGACAAGGAGCAAACAAACAGCAATTAAAAAAGATTTTAAAAGCCTACTACAGAAGCTGCAAAGCACTGTAGTAACTTACATCTATCATGTCGGAGACATCGTGGATGTAGTATTTGGCCACCAGGGCATTGGTGGCTGCCAGATTGAGAAGATAATCATTGCGAGCTTTTGTGCATTTCAGTTTGTTTTCAAAGTACTTGGCTTGTCTCTAGGGAGAAGGAGGAAGCGAGAGTCCCATCAAAGCAGGATGTTAAATGGATCCCTATAAGTACTCAAAGAATGCATTACTTCATTAAACCAATTTTATCTACATTTTCCACTTTAAGAGCTAGTGCTTTATTTGTACTCCAGTGTGTCTACAGTGTCTACAGTGTAAAGTACACACACTACAGTACAACATGTCATGTGCAGACACATATCCACCAGGACAGACCTTCTCCTTCATTTTCTCCATCTTCTTTACAGAGCTTCGTCGCTGCGGGCGTTCGTCATGACCATAACGCAGCAAGCTGGCGCTTACGTCATTGGCCTTGCCAATATGCTTCTCTTCCTGTTTCTCTGCCTCCTTGAGCTTGCTCTCAGCACTGAGGCTCTCAGTGTGGTACATGTGGTACGTCTTCATCACCTGTGAGAATACAACGTCAAACTCCAATCAATATCAAATGCATCACGCTTAAAACTTTCTTTAACGTGCTTCTTGAAGTGTCCAATATTATCAGAGTGTCCCTGCTCTTTTATACACTATTATACAAAAGCTAATTTGGTCATCACTTGTATTGCAACTGTTCTTTCAGGCTTGTTTAAATACAGACAACCTAAAGCACAGCCCTCATAGCATGAGCTTAAAGTTCGTACAGAGGGCAAGTGTAGGGTTTGTGAAAATCGACGCCTTTTTGAGGTCAAGCGTAAAGCGTGAAATTATTTATTGTAATAATTTTACAGCTGTGGTTAGAACTTAAAAGCATTTCTTGTTTTTTTGACAGTGAAGTGAAACCGACAAGTTCAAATGATCAACTAAAAGAGTGTAAATGTTTTCATGTCCTAAGCATATGTTACACATAAACTCCTGCACCTCCAGAATATTTTTGTGAGTGCAGTTTACTCCTCAGGCTCATGGGAGCATCACTTTTTGATTGACATTTCCTGACTGAGCCGAAGGCGTTGTGCAGGGTGCGCCTGTCTGATGTGAGTGTTCTGTTTGTCTGTCTTCAACAAAGAACTTTAGTAGGTTAAAAAATATCCTATCCCTGTAAAACAAGTACCGTATGTTTTACTACAAGCCAGCTGTATAACTGCTCTAGTCTCATTCTTATTCAAATTGAATTTTTAACAAATTCGACTGAGACTCAAGTTCCAGTTGTTATTAAAGAACTCACATGCAATTCTTTACCCAGAAACACTGAATCAACAGCAATATTAAGCATCCATTCCTCCATCACTCACGCTCAGGTTCTGGTTTCCTAGCAACCAGGACTGAAACGGACGTGCAAAGGACAGTGAGATCGATCAGCAGGGAAGGAAGAAGGTTACACGGTGACAATACGCAACCCTCTCTGCTACTCTTGAAACAAGAAACTCCTGGATTTCCACAAACCGCCGACAGCAGATCGATAGCAGAGGCCGGCGGGCTGGCTGAAGTGAGTACAGCTGATCCAAACCTTCATTTACATGTAACACATGGCTGATAATGTAGACAAATTATACCATTTTCACTTCCACTATATAACTTCATCTACTCCCATATCTAAATAGAATACTTTGATTCCTTATGCTACTTGTGTGGTAGCTACAGACAGACATTTAATAATGCATGAATTGGAGAGAGGAAAAATCAATGTCAGTAGGGCACTAAAGTGCTGTATAAGGTTACATGTGAGAATATCTCTCATGTATTTCTGTTTTGTACTCATTTGTATTTTTAGCACATTCCCTTGTCTTTAACATTTTAGACTAAACTCGTCTTAGCACTGAGCTGCTCTAATTTTGTCTTCACTCTCATCTTTCATTAAGAAAAAATGAAATCAAAGCTTCAAATAATTTCTCATAACATTAAGACCCAGACTGTTAAACCGTGTGCAATTATAGCCTTAGATTATGATCAATTTTACAGCCTTCATATATACATAAATATATAAGTCTTCACCTTGCTCAAAATACCTGTTGAACTACAGCTGCTTATATCACTGAGCAGTACAACTGAGAAAGACGTGCTCCGGTGTGGTTGTAATATTGTGACCCACATACAGCAGGTTTTCTTTAACCAAACAACGAGGCATCGCCAATGAACGCAGCTGTTTTCTAGTCTGTTTTAGTGCTTAGTATGACAGAACATACATCCATCGACAGAGTGACATCTGTCACCTTCACACATTACATGTAACAGTAACCTAAACTATTACAGCAGCTCCTGTTTGCTGTGAGCAGAGAGCACCTCTGCAGCACAGACTGCTGAGTCCGCTTGAAGCACAGCCAGGGGCAAGAACGTTCTCCCCTTCATACAAGAAATTCACAGCAAGAGAAAGAATGCAAATTTTTCCCTTTTGTGACCTTAGGTGAAGGAAAAATGACCTGCTACATGCTGCACTGCTGATTAGGCATATCTGCTGTGTGCAGTGTCAGGCCAGCTGCTTCACAGGTTACACAGGTTCAGATCTGAAAAAAGTTCTGCTTTAGACCTTATGAGCCATGATAAGCTAACAGGGGTGGACAGCACAACAGCTTGGTTTAAACACTGAGAAAGGCAATAATATTTAACTCACTGTGTAGAGCTCATTAGTGACTTTCACTAATTCCTCATGCATCTGCACCCCAATGTCTTTGCTCTGAAAAAGAAAAACAGACAGACGGTTTTATAAATGACAATAAAAGTGCATTTAGAGGATAAATAAAGGCATGCATTCAAACATCTGAGAATAAGGATTAGGGTATTAAATAGAACTGTCTTCCTACAAATAAAAACTGGAAGGCTACGTGGCAGTGATTTCTTGTGTGTGAGGGATGTCAGCAGGCGTTAAAATGCTGTGATTACTCTGCAACAGAAAAGATCTAATACAATGCCCAAAGTGCACAAGCAGACAAAAATAGAACAGTGCAGTAACTGCAGAACATTTCCCAAGAAGCAGAGTCACAGTTTCAGCTCAGTTACGGAGCCTAAGAGCCTATGATGAATTGGACATGTCCCATGACAGGGCTTACGGCCCAAGAGGAGGAATGGGGCCAGTGGAGAGTGGCTCTGGAAATCCTGTTGAGGGGATATGGAGTGATGCTTACGCCAATCAATCTTGTTTGTTGCCACCTCTCAGGGACCACTTGTCAAAGCAGCAACTTTGCCTTTTCACACGACAAGAATTGAAACTCAATAGTAAAAAGAGAAGAGCTTCTGCACTCACTTTATTTTAAAACCTTACACAGCTGAGCACAAACACTGACGTATCGGCATCATTCACCAGATCTCACCTCCAGTTTTCTGCCTAACCAATGTTCTTTTGCATAAAATGGCAAAGTAATGGTCACACCTTTTAATAGAGCATGTCTAATCATTCGGGCGAGGGGTTTTAATATACATTGAAATTGATCTAATATTATATGCTTCTGTTGGTGTACGCACAAGAAACTATTGTAGTTTAAACCTCAGCTCATTCAGTACATTTACACTTTGCCTGTTATGACTCATTCGTCTTCCCAAATGTGAGACTGCAGCTAAACCAGGATGCTGCAGTATAAAAGAATCACTGGTTTTGCAAACTTTGTCACAATTTGAGCTGAACCTCATTCAGCTCAAGACGATTTTTCTGCAGGCAATTATTTAGTCCTCCTCTTTGTGCTGGCCGCAAGTCATCCAATTCTCATCACGACTCCCTTCGTGACAGTGCAGATCCCCCTAGAGGGCATAAATTACTGAACACTCTTTCTACTGTCAAACAATACTGATCTAAGATTCCCAAAGCAGAGTGTTCATTACAGCCCCTGAATCAGAGGCACTCTGCTACTCTCACGTGTGCCATACATTAACCATTATATAATATACATACTAACATATTCTATGTTGTTAAATTAAAATAAAACATATGTTAAATCTTATTTAAATTGTGTTTGTTGATGTGGCATTAATATCCCTTGGAGCATCAGCTGATTTCAGCGGCTGTGTGCCTTAGTAGCAGTCAGGGTCACATGTCCTCGTCCATTTAATCAAGATTCTGACCTTTTTGAAAAGTCTGATGACATCCTCGCCCACGTGGGCCATACGGACAATGACGTTGTTGTTGTAGATGTCGCTGAGAGTGGCATGGTCTCTGCTCTCCCTCCTGGTCTGATCCAAAACCAAATACCAGCAGTTCACAGTGGACAGGAGATTTTGGTCCTTTCTGAAACAGCCAATGAAGGATCATCTGTTTATTGTTGCTATTTGACATCACTGCATTAGGGTCATAATTTCACAAAGACAAAAACATTGATAGGATATAAGTGATCATAGAGTACAGACAATATAGTATAATCACTGACCATTTACTATGCACACTTGTAGATAATTTACATATAAAGGTTTTTCTAATGTTTCTAATGCCTCCTCACTTGTGTAAATATGGAGTTAAATAAAAAATGAAACCTTGTAAAAGTAGAATTCATGGCAGAGCAGCTGTATTGAATTACACTACATTGTATAGATGTAGTGATTGTATATCGAGTGTATATTGCCCATGCATGTAAGTAAGAGGGAGAAAAAATGTAATAATCCTGTGTGAACAAGAAAAAAAGAATTACTGCCATTACTGTAAGTCTAAAGTCCTAAACATACCAACTCACGTATCGCTGATTCAACTCTTATTGAGACATTTGGTGGATACAATGTGTGGGAACTTAAACATGAGGCAGGATGAATTCTATCAGCTGTACCAGCTCCGAGGTTTTACATATTAGCGAGCAAGAGTTCATCGCAACTGGGTAAGAAAACAGCAAAAAAAAAAAAAAAAGAAATAAGACAGCTCACACACACACACACACACACACACACACACACACACACACACAGAAGACATGCTGACTGCACTTGTATCCTGATCCAGGGAGCATGTGAGTTCATTTATCCTCACACCAAAGACTTCTTCCTGTCTTCTCCTGTCTTTAGAGAACATTTTATTCTTAATTCTAGCCTCCAACAATTGTGGCTACAACACAAAGCGCTGTGTTATATTATTTTATACACAGCCTGCTTAAAACTGTGTGAAACCATGGTTTGCTGTGGTTTAAGAGCTTCCCCTTCAAACAGTGGTGAAAAGAGACGAGTGCAGTCAGAACGAATGATTTCAACACTCTGCATGTCTTTGCTGACAGGGAAAAGGACGTTCAAAAGGCATCTAGATAGCCATCTCTGCTGATTTGCACCCACAGAGCCTTTTATCAAATCACACAAGCAATCAGAAGCTACTGTATCGAGTGAGAAATAGACTGCTTTAGTTTGTAGAGTAAAGCTGCACTTATTTCTTTCATTTAAAACTTAATTTTGTAACGCGTCCCGACTGAATAACATTTTGTTCCTTGTGATTTGTAAATATAACGTCTATGGCTGCCTGTTCCTTCTTATTTTGACAAGAAATCAATGCACGCTATGATCATGGCTGCCAGAACAGAACAGGACACCACCAGCAGCAGCATCCTGACCTCGGGTTGCAAATTCAAGAGAGATGCATTTGAACAAGCATGACTGATGATGTGATTCACTGATTGTGATGCGGCCTACATCATAATCAGATAGCTACCAGTGACTTCTACCTACATGCACTATACTGTATGTCTTATAGTATCAGCAAAAGCTGGTTTTATAAGATGCGCACAGTGATACTAGTAGTATCTAGTAGTCTTTACACACTTAAAATGTAAAGCTAATGGTAGTCTAGTGTTATATTCTATTAAATATCCCACAGTTCTCATGATTCCTCCTAGAATTATACATATCCTTGAAATTGAATGTACACATCGAATTAAAACACTTTACTGTTAAGATGCAGCATCCTCTAATGTTATATATAAAATAATGTCTAATAAGTCGTTCTAAAAGATGGAAACTTGTCTAAAAATGATGAAAAGCTGATCCACAGAAGCATCTTAGTTTGTAGCTAATGTCAGAAATGTTAGTTATTTTTGACTCTAATCTCAGTTTTGAAGAATATATTAAAAGTCTACCTGGCTTGTTTCCTGTCAACTGATTTAACATCTTTGATCATTTGTACCCTCTGAGAATCGTATTCATGCTTTATTTTTCTAGTTTGATGAGAATAATGGTTGTTGTTCTGGCCTGGTGTTGCACACTCATGGTAGTTCCAGCATCATTGAAATGGTGACTTACTACTACTTCCTAATATTTCTTCTAGCTGAAAAACTCCAGATGACGTCATCTGGAGAAGTTTAGCAATTTAGATGATGTCACCTGGAGGAATTTTCGTATGTCGTGTTCATGCTATGAGAAACCAGATGACATCATCTGAGTGGGAAAACGCCAGCTGATGTCATCTGGAGAAGTTTTCAGCTGAAGAAATATTTAGAAGTAGCAGAGATATTATTAGGCAGAGAGCAGCTTAATTCTATTTATAAAAACGTACTCTACAACTAGAACCATAGGAAGCAAGTTGAAAATGTGTGCAGCCCGTCTTTATCTAAAACTGTTTCAGGAGTAAAAACATATCCAGATCATTCATATGTGCACATTATCTGTAGCTGTGTTGAACGCTGCATTTGTATTTTACATTCTTAGAAATTAATGTTGCTTTCCTCTTCATACTTGTTGGATTATTGATGATGCTTCATGCTTAGAGCTAAGTGAATGACTTCAACTGTCGGGATGAATGATGCATGTACTGTATCAGTGGTTGGTTAAAAGAGTTACACTCATGTCGCGATTAAGACAAACTAAAGTTCTGGGCATCAGAACCGTATTTCAGTTTACCCTTTCATCCCTCAACATTTTGATTTTATAAAAAAAGATGAACAAGCTATGTGCAGGCCAGTCTTTGAAGCAGAGCAAGTGCTTGATCCTGGTATGCTAAGAACCTGCTGTAAAGCCCCGACTGTTGGCTGTTCTTGAATAAGGAAGAGACTGTAGTATTTAGGAGATAAGGAGCTGTTCATGAAAGATGACAGGAAGAGGTGTTCTACCTGACAGCTTTCAAACATATCATCATAAATATGAATGCAACACTCCGTTGAGCTAAAGTGAAGACAACACAAACACATCTATTAACTAATGTACAGCATGTTGGATAAAAATGGTCTTTTCATAAGGTACACAGCGTCGTGTTCTCTTGTAATCACATTTTTGCTGCAGTCACTTTATTACTGCAGTTTGAAGATGTTCCCTGACAATTTCCTGCCAGCTTGTTTATTAGATCTGACACCAGAAATGAAAATCTGAAAGGCTTGTAGATAAAAAACGAAAGGCACCAAGGTTTTTCTGTAAAAAAAAAAAAAAAAGAGAGAGAAAAATTAAACGGAAAAAGAGAGTGCAGTGCCAGCTCTGACTGTCAAGAAGAGAAGACAGGATGGGATTATTAATGATTTAAACTTAGCCGGTTCATTGTCGTGTGCAAGTCTGTAATACTGTACAATATATTATATATTATACATAATCTAGACTCTGACAGACCAATATAATGATGCCCATTTAATGTGACGTGGGAGAATCTGGGACAGTGGGGTCAGGACAGAAGTCATGCAATGTGAGTCTCTTGCAGGGGTCTTCCTTTCAGGGAACGCTCCATTTATCAATGTCCCAGTGACTGGAGCTCTCCGCCGTGTCCAGTTGGACAGAGAGAATTTAAAAGAGATGGAAAAAACCTCTCCTGAATAAACCAATGTGTTTGTTACACATCACTGGCCCGACCAGTTTTCATGAAAGGGTGTGCGGTCACTGTCTGTACTGCAATACTACAAATGGTACTAGTTTGATTTCCTGCACTGCTAATTCTGTACTACTATAGTATAGAGTATTAGAGAAGAATATATTGTACAAATTGATAATGTGACACACTGATATAAACTCACAGTCTATATGCTTTTCAAAGGATTAAATATAATTTAATAATCAATTATCTTTAATGCACTAATTTCACTAATTGTCTGAGTCGTACAGACAAAATGTATTATATGATGTATTATTGATCTGTATGAGATTAGTACAAATGCGTACACTTATTCATTGATCTTACAGCCATAATTGGTCCATTCCTCAGCTGAAGAGAAGCGTCTTATGCTCAGGTTTTTTACTAAACATGCTCTGAATGATTTCTTTTCATTACCATGCTGAACAACAGATTCAATTCCTCAACATGCTGTGGGGTATTTTTGTTTCATGACCACAAATCTCCCTTACACAAACACCTAAAAGAATTCAGCCTGAGAAAATTGGTCCCCATTGTTTTGTTCCTTAGACTCATAACTGAAGCTCTGATTTATTTCCTGTGCCCATTGAGAAAATATAAGTACTTGGGTAGGAGTCTGGCATGAAGTTGTTTGAGAATGGAAATGAAATGACACACACAGAGAAAAGACAGGAGGGGGGTGGATAAAGAGTCTGACCTAGTTGGGAGAAACACTGCAGCCCGAGGCCACAAGCTTCCTTCACCCTGGCTTCGTTTCAGGTCAGTTTGTCTGCTTTTATGCCCCCTCTCCTTTCTGTTTAATATCCCTCCTCTCTTGTCCTTTGTCTCTTTATCCATGTCTGAGTTTTTGTCCAGTGATCAGTATGAAAGATGTAGCAGCTGTTTAATCAATCAAACACATTCCATACAGATGTTACCGCATCTTAGCAGGCAGACAGCGGCGAGACTCACTTGAAGTGCTGGTGCTCTCTTGAGGTGCGGATCTTGGCAGAGTAACGCTCAGCCAGTTTGTCCAGGCCTCTGGAGTACTCCAGCTGGAGTTCGGCTTTTCGACGGAAGAACTCCTGCAGGTCCTGCAGCAGCTGCAGTCGGGACTCAGACTGCTGCTCCAGACAACGGAACTGCTCCACCAGCTGGTTACGAATCTCTGCATATCAAAAAGAAAGACCACCTTTAAACACAAATACAGCCTCTATGGGAGAGGGCCTGCATGCTGGGCACCACTTTCGCCTGACAAACAGTGCTACAGGCCATCTTTTATCCCACAGTCTTTCAGCAGTGGCTCAAGCAAGACACGTTATATTCAGGACACAGCCAGAACAAGTAGTAATGAAAGAACAAAGTCATCATAATAGGATAAAAATGCATGCCAAAGTGCATTTGTCTGCTGTCTGTATCTGTGTGTGTGAGTAGTGGTAGTAGTAGGAGGGAGGAGGTGTGGGGGTGTCTAAATGCTGGGGTGGCACACGTGCGTATGACATGCATGTCTGATGATTGCAGCAGACAGCATGGAAAATAAAAAATAGGTCATCTTCTCAAAAAGCATTGTGCTGAGCAGGCCTTCACAGAAGTTTGTCTTGAAAAGACAAATTGCAGGCATTCTTTCAATTACAAGACTGCTGTGGTTTTCTGCTTGTGAGGTTTTGAAATTCATTGCTCTTATTCATCGTCTGAGAATGAGGAGAAATTACAAGTTTTGATCAACATTTTGAAATTTGGTGGATTTTTTTTAATAGACGTTTTTTTGGTACGTACAGCATGCTCCTACTCTTCAAGTTAGTTTAGTCTAGGTTATCTATCTAGGTTTGTCAAAATGACCACAAACATATAAATACAGACCCCCTCCTACTGTAGCAGCCTGTTCGGAAACACAGTTGGGATTTCAGGTGATAAAAAACATCCAGTGATGTACGTATAACTTTTATGTTCTTACATTAACACCGAAAAGCAAAAGTGATCCCATTTTATTACATCCATATATTGTTTATTGCAAGCCTGTCATAAATCCTGTGGTTAAATGACTGCTGAATGTGTGTCTCCAGACAGAACCTGAGTACTAACAGTGGCTGACATGGTTGAAATTATTTTCTAATATATATAACAAGATATGGCACAAGCCAGAAATAAAATAATGTTACAAGTAACTCTTATAACACTTGGTTTTGTTAATTTATAACTATAGCTTAGTGGACATCAGCAGTTTGGACAACAGAAATGCGTAGCTGGAGAACACATAAAAATGATTTATTCATGCTTAAAGTCAGTAAATCCCATAAACTCCCAGAGAACAAATGAAATCGGTGAACACAACCTTGGATTACGTATACGCATACATACATGCAGATGTGAATGTGGGGGGCTAAACAAAGCTTCTCTTTCTGTAAGACAATAAGAAGCAGTTGAGCAACATTAAGATGGCTGCAGATTCCATTATGACAGATGGTTTCAACCATGCATATGATTGGTGTGCACTGAAAAGAACTTTGTATAAAAAAAAATTATCAATGGAAAAGATGGCCCAGTGAGAGAAAGGCCCTTTTGTTCACTTCTAAATGCTGTTTCTGTACCAAGAATAAAGAAATTTCAGAAATGTCTCTCCCCATCGTCTGCTGGATTGTGAGTGAAAATGTGAATGAAAGAGCAAGAATGAGAAAGACAGAGTAAATATGTGGTCCCTTGCTGCTGAGAGATGTACCCCTCGTGGTCCCCATAGTTGCCCAGTTGCCTGGTTACGTGCCTCTGGAGGTATCTCGGTGAAAGCAGGCCAGTTCCCTGTTCTGACAGTTGCTGCAGTCAGTCTGCTTAGCATAATGGGGAAGGACAAGTGCAACTTTCTCTGCTTCGAAACACTCAATAAACAGCCTGCGGTGATGAACAAGGCAGCAGTCGAGATCAAAACAGAAATGAATGTCGCTACGATGTATGTCTGTGCTGAAATACATCACTTGAACAACACCATTTGTTGGCCTGTGTGATTTTTATTTTTCTTAATCACACCAGGACAGCATGAGCAGAGCAGACACTATAATGAGCCTTTCTAAATTGATTTAAGTGCATAATTCTATCAGCAAGGCATCAAATAGACTCGCGCTATTTGCATTCACTCTCCGGTGAGCATGCTATTTTTAGAATTTAAACTGTTACTAGGGACTGTGCAATACTGCACTACATTCAATGAATGATTCAAGCCTTTGCAACGTAATGCATAATTACGAGGAAGCTGGCAAGGAGTTCAAGTGCAGCAAGAAGTAAGCCTCAAAAGCAAAATGCTGTCTCTTTTTTTTTTTTAAATCTTATTGATTACAGAAGAGGAAAGGTTTTCTTAAATGAATGCAGTGAGTCACGTGCCACACCAGGTTCTCTGCTTGGGAACAGTGTGTAACCAAATTCACTAAAATGTTCCACACCCAAAGATTTTCGGATGTTTCACTAATAGTGCTTTACCCAATTGTAGTGTTCATATTCCTTCTACAAGTACGATTAACTCTCTGGTATGTTCTGATGAGTTTAACAATAATTTCCATGATAAATTAATTGCTTCCACAGACTTCAAGAGCAACAGTCGAGGAAGGCAAAACGACGAGAAGAGTTTCCGTCTGTCTGGTTGTCTGGAGGTTTACTATTTACCTGCATGAGCTCAACAGTTTGAGGCCTCAACCTCCTCTTTTCCCCGCCAGATTCAATACCCCGTGTCATCAAACACAGTATGGCTTTAGTGGCTACACGCCTCGATCTTCGACGTGTGCTGTAAATGTTGAGGGTGAACTGGGGGACTCGGTTGCTGTTGCCTTGCAGGGTTGCCAGTTAAAACAGACCCCTGTATCGCTGCAGCAGAGAGCACCGACTATCACGCAGTGAGGAGTCATTGTCACCACAGCAGCCTTTTTCAGAGCAGCCTAGCACAGCTACTACATGGCCAGTAGCTGTCTCTGGGGCTGTGTCTGCAGTTAGCCATGCGTGGCTGGTCACATGTTGTCTAACCCAGACTGACACGTTGACATAATTTGGTACAAATCAGGGCTGTGTTCTGTGAACACTTGTCTACTGAATGCAGTAATGGCTATAGTACGCCTTTACAGTCTATTTGCTTGAGTTCCCATTTCTCCCTCTCTTTCACCACAGAAATATTACTAACAAGAAAAAGGCATCACAATTTGTGGAACCACAGGACAGGAAAATCTAGGATGTAGAGGTCAGAACTCCAAGGCGTTGTTTTCTCTTTAAACCTATAACGCTTCTCTGTGACTATGCATCTGTCAGCATAGCAATACAGTGTCTCATACATGTTTCCATGACAAAGACAACACAGGTATTGTTTCACTGTCATAATGACACCCTGAAATTTCAAGACGGTATCACTCTGAGCATTCTTTCATTATGATGAATACAGACGGAGGGGTGTGTCTACGTGCTCTTCACAAAACACATACCTGCGGTGCCTGTCTGAGTGCCTATAGTATGATCCTATGTTACATTCACACTGTCAATAACTGAGTATAAGATAACAACAACAGAATATAAAGCTTTCCACATGATTAAATGATATCATGTATTGGGGATGTTCACAGTAAGTTTTTTTTGTATTCTGTATTGTTTCCTTAGCATAAACAGATTATACAGTAAATGTGCTACATTACAGCAACTGGTCCAAAAGGCTCCAAACGGAGCCAATGACATTAGAGAAAATGTGGCCTGCAGCTAGAAGTACAATATGATGTGAACAGGGACATCCCCTTATGTTGGTATCTTATAGCTTTGGGATCAGCAGAAAGCTTAGAGATACCTCAGGCTGGCTAACTATGTGAAAACATAAAAACAAAAAACCTGTGCTACCAAGGAAGTCAAATTCTATTTTGATCATAAACAAAACAAATGACTAAATGATGAGTTAGTAAAACAGTATCAAGTATTAGCCATCGGTGACTCAGGTGGTGTGGCATGTGATAATGCAGAAACCAAACACACATCAGTCCACGAATAATCAGTTCAAACATGACCGGGGTGCCACTGTTCAAATGTGGTATTTCGAAAAGTGCTGCAAAGTGCATTAGGTTTGTGCCTGATTGAACTGCTGTGCAGTCAGCAAGTCAGCATTATTGGAGGCTTGTGTCAGTGTCAGAATAAAGCCCCCACAGCCTCAAACTGATCTAAGACCAGTTTGTAAATAAGCTTAAGATGTCAGCTTAAAAGCTTTTTCTGAAACTGAGATGAGAGACTGAGCTGTGATGGCTCTCTCACAGCTACAAAGCTGCTCTGAAAACCAGAGTTGGAGAGAGAGCGTGAAATAAAGGGACGAAGAGAGGGACAGGGTAAGTAAAACAAACCTGCGTCTGCCCATGTTAATCATAATTTTCATTTCAGACACATACTGATGGTCTTTGTTCATTTGTGAAACCACTGTTTTGGCAGTAAAATTATAACTTTATTTAATAATTAATTAAAATAAATGTTTTTCAAGACTTAAGGTATGTTAACTATAGTTTCATATTTAGTTAACAGATATGTTAACTAACAGATATGAATCTCATCAACTCTTGGCAAGAAAGCAAATAGGGAAACTTAAAATAAAGTTACCTCATGGCAAAATCCTAATTGCAGCTCTTGCCTGTGAGATTCTGCATAATTAGCATTTCAGTTGCAGCACATGTAAGACGTGTACAACAAGTTTTCTCTGCTAGATGGAAAACTGGAATGTCCAGTTTAAGTTTTACTTAGTTTCCCCAAAATTCAACTCTATTCTTTTAGTGTTCATGTTATTCATGCCAGTTTCAAGTTATGCTGTGGTTGTTTGAAGCTGAATGGTGAACAGACGAAGTGACTGGATCATGTCACAGTTTTAGGATAATATGAATTTACATTATATAAAACCTAAAACTGCACCCTGTGACATTTAATGGCCATGAAAGAGACACAGTACCACGTGGCCGAGTAGCACTGATGAGATGAGCAACTTAAAAGTGTTAAGAAATATGAATTTGACTTTTTCCTCAGTTTCATAAATTCAATTTTTTCAATGTTAAACTGATTTTGAATTAAAAATGTCAAATTCTAGTGTTCCAGTTTGTGTACATGGAGCCATGTCTTATCCTAGTTATAGGGCTGTATCTAATCCTCAGCTGGAAAAAGAAAATGCTGAAGTGAACAATTCTTTAACTATCACAATAGCTAGTTATCATTCTATCATGGAGTAATAAATTAATAGACTAACGTCTTGCTTTATGTGGTTAAAAAATAATAATTTGTTGTGGGAAGAAGCCCAAACACAGTCAGCATGAAGCCAGAGAGATTTATAGAGAGCAAAACGACAGCTATGAGTTGGTGATGCACAAAATGTTAGAGTCGACAGTGCATGAGGTTGTCACCTAAAGCCTGTGAAGAAAACCCACCCATATACATTCTTGTCATGTCTGTTCCCATACATACAGCGTCAGTGGCTCGTTACTCCCTTCCCTCTCTGGGTGGCTTATCCAGTCACATATTTAGCGGCAGACAGTAAAACCCTTTCATGGTTCATAATTCATACAGACAGCATACATTATGTATGGACTTTCTGAACTGTTTGCTGTGTGACCTTCTCAGGCATTCCCACATCCTCCTGCTGATATTACACTGACGTCCTGAAGTGTCAGGGAAAAGCTCACTCACACAACAAGCCTTTTTGAAATCATCACAATAAGAACCAAGTGTTAATCGTATGCAGATGTCTCCGGGTAACTTGCTTGACTACATGAGATGCTTGACCTCCAGTCTACTGGAAAAAAAAAAGAAATCGTCCAAGGTGAATTGGCACATTCCCCTGATGGGTGTGCAGTCTGCACTTTGAAACAAATGATGGAGCTCCAGTGGCTGACACGGCCACAGATGCAGGGCTAGGCATTGTTGCAGCTCTGAGGTTAGAGCACACAGTCATCTGCCTTACAAAGAAAACCAGTCTAACCAAGTTACATCCTAATGCTTGTATTACTGCATGCATGCAACGACAATAACAAGTCCATCCTTCACGGCACAATGGCATGAATTTGTGGGACATTTTCCTAAAGAGATGTGTCATCTCCAGCCATACAGTCTGTCCCACCCCACATCACTGCACACTAAAAGCCAATGAAGCTGGCGGTAAAGTTACGCAATAGTGCACTGACAAGCTGAATAACAATACGATCAGGCCTGCACGTTACCAACCTTTCACTTGTGTCTCATATTCAGCAATAATCTCTTTGTCCTTCTTGACTTTCGCCTGAGATGACATTTTTGGGGGAGAACGGGTTGTGCAATCCTCGGGGAGGATTCAGCGTCTCAGTTGCCACAATGCAGCGTCCGCAGTCCTCTCCCGATAGTTGGGCAACAATCAGAGGCGATTCATCGCACGCTTGCTGCAACTTGAGGGATCAAACAGCACTTGAGTCTCTGCGATGTTGCTGCTTTTGCGATCCAGGCGACGACGAGCTAAAAGTGCCTGATGATCTCCGTCCCTGAACGCACCTCTTCACCCGCGCTCCTCAGTGGATCGGAAAACAGTTCACGTTTGATGTGCATGTCAAAAGCCTGGAGTGAGCTGAGGAGGGAAGGAGGGAACAGCCACGGCTGCCTCTGCGATAATAGCACCGAGCTGCTTCTGCAAAACACTGTCCAGCCTGCCCTTTTTCTCTCTCCCCCCCCCTCTCCCTCTCTGCAAGTTCAGTGCTGCTGCAGAAAAGGCTGAATGGATGTGAAAGTCAGTCTCCTCCCCCAACCCCCTCTATTCTTCACCACTTCCCATGGATCATTTAAGATTCCTCTCAGTGAACTGATATGGAAACCAAAGCCAATGACAGATATGTTGCTAACAGCAATAATAATATGAATCCAGATCTTATAGCTCAATCATCAGAAGGTGAAACTGAATCTAGTTGCCAGCTGATAGTTGGTAGTTTAGGTTGATTGAAGGGATTAACACAATTAAGCAATCTCTGTCACCCATCACATTTAGCAAGTTGTGTATCTGTAGTAATTAACAATAAGGTTGTGAACATAGCCATAACCTATGTCTATAATAACACTTGTAAATGAATCGCCCCTTTAACGAACTCCATCATTTGTAATGTGTAGGATCCTTATCTCCTTCAATTATGAGACTGTATAGCTTTTCATAACTATAGAATAATTATAAACAAAGCCAAAAGAGCTCAACGTGTAACTCTCCCTTACGCTTTCCGTCATTTCCGCACCTGTTTGCTGGCAAGTGCATCAAATAACTTCCTGTCTCGTCCAGCACAATCGTCCATTTTCCCCTAATGTGTTTTTGTCTCAAAGGAATGTCAACTGATGTATAGGACAGGGATAACTGAGCACTCCGACTGAGCTGATTTGTGAAGAGGCTGCATTTTGATATGTGTCAAACAGCACTGTCTGTCTTTGCACCCGATTGTCAGGAAATCTGTTGTCTACTGTCAGACTGTGACAACTGCTAAATCTGGGAGAGAGCCCAGGAGAAACCCGTAGGAGAACCGCTCAGTTCTCACCATGCAATCTGCACTCCAACTTCACATTTCCTGAGCAAATGTAAGTCACCAGTCCTTGGCCACAGAGATGGTACAGATTTTAAAATAATGTGAAAAAGCTTTGTTAAACTAGGACATGGCACTATCCACTTATGAGTCTTTACTGGAGGAGAAATCATCATATGCCCACAATAAAATAAATAAATTGCATTCCTTCACAAGGCCAATAAGTAATACTACAGTGTAGTAATACAGTATTATGTGTAATGTTCAGTGTGTGACTTTATTATTTAAACATAGATGACTTCACATACAGTTACCTGATTATGCTTTAATTACTCACTAAAATGTATAAAGGATATTTAGGATAATTTTGAATATAATTCTATTTGCACTGTTTGCATCACAGAATTATTGGATTGCATCTGATAAATTGGTGTTTTCTACAAAGTAAAGTTTATGTGTGAGAGCGTTAATAATATAACAGTAACATGCATTTGGGATTCTTCACTGGTAGGGTAGAAAAGCTTTACCTGACCTTGATGCTTTGTCTGACTGGAAATAAATAATGGCAAAAATGTGGCTTCAATCTGACTTTGAAAATAAAACTATTTTTAACCATCCACTCATTATGAATCTGGACCCTGAAAATTATTTTTATGATGAGGTCAAGAAGATTAATTATTGGATTTAAAAGTGGCTGTTTTATATGACAGTTAAAAATTTAGCGTGTGCGTGTGTAAATGAATTCAGACAAATAAAACTTTGTATGACACTGTATGTGATGTTGTTTGTACCAGGGTCTGTTTGTTTAAAGTCATTTGGTTTAAAGTGCACCACACCCACCTTTCTGAAACAGACTGTTTAGGGTCATTAACATAATAACAGCATTATTCTTGATACGCTGCTGCTATTGGCTGGCACATTTGCTGGCCCCTTCCCTTTGGGAATATCTGAAGACCATATAAACCTGTTTCTTCAAGAGGAAAACAAAAGACTTCAAAAATATAGTAGTAATATAGATTACTGTAATTGCAGTAATCTTGAACATTTGAAATGCCTACAGTACATGAATAATTATTTGAAATTAGTCAAACTTATAAAGTTTGTAATAAATTTACCTACTTTCTATTTAAAAGTCAAAGCTTAATATCCACTAAAATGTGTATTACAAAGCAGTAAAATGAGTAGTGATTAACAAGTCTTACCTTTTGTTCATGGTTTTTATGTTAACTATTATAAGTTTTGTTGACATCTTTAGGAGGCTTCTCATTTGCCTCCTTGTTTTTATTAGGTTCAGGTGACATATGTTCATACTTTCTTCTACTATTGAATATTTATGGGTTTTAATGTAAAATGCAGCACTTGGTTGAGGATATTATATTATGTCATGAACAGGGTTGACCCTGAAAGAAACGTATGTTTATTTTTTATGTATATTGGCATCCACAGAACTACTACAAGAGCTGCATCATCCAAAATAAATGTCGTGGGTGTTTTGTTTACTGTAGGAACTAAAGTTTCGGGTTGTTGTTTCTAATCCGGTCAGTTAGCGGAGAGCACACAGAAGGAGACCACTAGGCTAACTGCAGCTAGCGGCTAGTTTGAGAACTCCCTACACAAAACACTATTAATTGTATTGTCTGTGATCTGGGCGGCTTATATTATGATATGTCTGTAACATTTTGTGCAGTAGACTAGTTTTGACAGCACGTTTGTGTCATAGATAGATAAAGAGGGGAGCTAGTTCACAGAGCTAACGCTAGTTAACCCAGCTGTTCACTCCAGTGTTAACACCAGATTATAACCAGCTGCAGGTAAAGTGTAGCTTGTGCTTCAGTTGATTAAAAATAATAAATCATATGTGGTGGGTGAAAAACTATATGTGTGTGTGTTTACCACCTGTGTGTTTACCCTGTCCACAATCACTGCTACTCACAGCTAGCAGCCAGTGGAGGCACCGTGCTGTCTGATAGTCCAGTCCCATGCAGTAGTTTAACTTACATGATTACTGTGACTTTTAAACGTTTAATAAAAAATAATAATATTTTACCGGATAACAAATAAGTCATGGAGGGATCTGGGAGAGTTTATCCATTAGCTGTTTACCTTTATGATTTAAACAGAGCAGTAACAAATGACAGCCAACAGCTGCTGAAAGGTGTATGACTGCCCTCTGCTGGTCCACACCTACTAAACATGAACAGTGTCCTGCTGGATCAGAGGCATCAGGATGCTGCTCAGGATGTTTTTTTGGTTTTCGGCTTCTGTACACCACCTTAATTAATTTGAAATAAATCAGTGAGGGAAGTCTAGACTTTCAGCTTTCAAGGGGTTTGACAAAACCATGGCTTTAACCATCATTTCATCCACTTTCATACACACACACATCTGGAGGCTCATATACAATGGAACAAACTAACATTATTACAAACATAAAGATTGCTCTTAATACCAGAAATCATTTCTAGTCAATGACTAGATAAAATAAATAAAGTTCAGATTTCATCATGATACTTTGTTCTTTTCTCTCCTCGTCATTCTGGTACAACTTACTCTTGGTTTCATCAGTCCAGAGAATCTTATTTCAAAACTAGTCAGGCGGTTTTCTGTTGGTGTTTTTCAGCTAAGTCTAATCCGACCTGTCTGTTGTAGAACACAGTGTTTTGCAGCTTGTTGTAAAGCTTCTGTTTTTACTTTAATAAATCCATCTCTTGACTGTAGACCTTTACAGTGACTTTACTAGATGTTGTGAAGTAGCTATTCGTGGACAAAATTCTGCAGTCATCCACCTTTATTGTCATCTGTGGTCATAAACGTAGCTCCTTCTTAATAAAAAAAAGTCCCAGACTGTTGTATTGGCCACTTACAATGCTTTGCTATCTCACTGATCAGTCTAGTTTTTTTTTTTTTTTAATTATGGCCTCATGCTGAAAGTTCCCTTGAACCACAACTAGATGCCCATTCACTCAGAACCACCTCCAGGCCTTTTACCTGCTTGATTAGTCACAGAGTAAATGAGGGAACAGGCCACACCTGGCCAAGCAACCACTTGTTAGCCATTAAATTTTTTTAATGCCATGGATTTGTCAAACTGAAAGTCTTGACCTGGCACATATTTGAGTGTTTCATTTCAAATTCAACATGGTGGTGTACAGAGGACAAAAAAAAGTATCATCACCCTGTTATTTATGGACCTATCTGTATATTTTAAATTGTAAATATAATCATTAGATTTTTTTTTATCTAGGTGTATTGAGTTGGTTACATTTAGTCTAGTAAGGTATAAACCGGAGCAGTCATCAATTTAAGTTATTAAAGGAATAACTAATAAAGTAATTACATGAATATTAACAATTAGATATAAACAAAACTATTGTTAAACTAAATGTGCTCGCGATTTGTGCACTTAATCACTGGTTTCAGTCTGTCATCAGCTGACACTAAAAGACATTTTCAGTAATAAAAAAATAAACATTTCACAATGTAAAAGGTAAATTAGATGTTGCTATACCAAATATTTCACATCATCAAACGCTGGAAAACATTACAATGTGACTTAACTTACAAAACATGTGACACATGAACATCATCCTTCACTAAATGAAACACGAGTCTTTATCTCGATGACATCACTTCTGTAAAATGTTCTGCCAGGAACGTTTTTTATCTTCCATACACAGTTTAAAGTGACTATTTTTGCAGGCTCTTTGGTAATATTCTGAAATTATTGTGAAATAAGATCTAACTCATAGAAGTCAGTTATTTTGAGCAGTATCTCCCTGTGTGACCAACTTTGCATGTGGTTTCTGTGGCTTCTGACGCGCTTCAGTACAGTATTGTGTAACACTTTGTGTCATCAGCCACACCTTCCCAGGTCTTCTAATAAGTTGGTGTTAACAGTTGAGGCAGACTCACGGATATAAGTGAGCTGCTGGCTGGCTATGGAGTAAACAATCTGCGGGAAAGCTTCCTATCCGACTCTCAGACTTTACGGAAACATGTTATGGACAATATTCTTACTGCTTAGCGGACTGCTTCTACTAGTTGTCCTGTTCTCCACTCGAGTAAGGTAAAGGCCTTAATTACATTTTTTATGCATTTCTATAATTTTAGCAGTTGTTCATTCATACAAGCTGTATAAGTGGAGGTTTGTATTATACTGCAAAATCATATCTGATAAATGTAAGAATTTAGAAAGACTTTATCTTTTTTACTTTCTATAGTGAGGCAAGTTTATTATATTACAATTATGTTTTAAAATACAATTTTGTTAAACATTAGAATTATATGAGTCCAGAAAATAAACAAACAAAACTTTGTGTATTTAGTATTGCTTTAAAAAAAGCATCATAACTTGAAATTATTCTTGTCACTCATGCTGTGGCTTCTGTGCTGTATGGCGTTTCAACGTTAACTCCAAACCTGTTGGGCGAGATTGAAATGTTGATAAATGAACTGTATCCCATTCTTGCAATTTAATCGGTTTCTTTTTACCTGACAGGCAGAAAAATGAGCCACCGTTGGACAAAGGTGTCCTTCCATGGTTGGGCCACGCACTTGAGTTTGGAAAAGACGCTGCAAAGTTTTTGGCCCGGATGAAAGACAAACACGGGGACATCTTCACAGTAAGCTGATGATGATGGAGGATTTGGGATTTTTTTTAGAAAGGGCAGGTGTTGAAAAGCTGCTTTGAGCTTTATGAAAATAATAATTTGACTTTCAAATACAGCAGCAAAATGTATACTGTATGTAATGGTTTCGAATAGATCTTTGTTTTGCATGAAGAACAAGAAGATCTTAATCTAATATAGCAAATAATAATGAAAATGAGAAAGACATCAGTATGTGGTGGTAATAACTTCATAAAGTTAAGTTAGTTCAATTTATTCCCACATTTACTTTTAAGCTGTTTTACTTTTTTAGGGTCAAGGATATTTTATATAAGATGTTTGAATATGGTAAATGACA
This sequence comes from Anabas testudineus, assembly GCF_900324465.2. Taxonomy (NCBI): domain Eukaryota; kingdom Metazoa; phylum Chordata; class Actinopteri; order Anabantiformes; family Anabantidae; genus Anabas; species Anabas testudineus. The sequence continues at coordinate 14,659,871 of NC_046614.1, read as the reverse complement.
TCCCCTGCAGGTCTGTGTTGCTGGTCATTACGTGACTGTGCTCTTGGACCCAAACTCCTACGACGCCGTGCTGAATGACGTAACGTCCCTTGACTTCAAACACATAAGAAGCCAGCTCCTGCAAAGGATCTTCAGTCTGGTGCTGCCGAGCATCAAACCTGAAGCAGAGAGAAAATTGATGGAACGGTAATTAATGCATCTTCTATGTGAAATTGTCCTGTGTGAACAGTAATCAAGGTGTCTCATGGACATGATGAGACAAATATGTTATAAGCAAGTGTTCTCAAGATCACCTTTATTTTCTTTAGGCATTTTCAAGGTCTTAGTCTCTCCAAGCTCAACAATACCATGAACACTCACCTTCAGTGGCTGCTGCTAAGTGACCAGAGAGGATGTGACGCTACAGAATGGAGAGAGGATGGACTCTTTAGTTTCTGTTACAGCCTAGTCTTCAGGTAACAGACAGCATGTTAACAAAGCAAGATACATTAAATCTGATTATATCAGTGATTATACCATTACGAAAAATGTTTAAACTTTAAAATTAAACTTTTTCTTTCTTTTTATCAGAGCCGGGTATCTTACATTGTTTGAGGGGAAAGACAATGCTGCAACAGTCTACACAGAGTTCCGCAAGTTTGATGATCTTCTCGCCAAACTGGCTCGCCGCTCAATCAACAGAGGTAAGCTGTGCAATCGTAAATCAAAGTGAAACTGCTTTTCATTTCAAAGTCCTATCTGTTGTTATATCTACACAGCATTGTAACTGTTCTCTTTGTGTCTAACAGTAGAGAACAAAGTGGCCAGCTCATCCCGGGAGCAGCTGTGGGAGTTGCTGTCCCCAAGCTGGCTCAGTGGAGGGTCCGGGCCAAGCTCCTGGCAGAGGAACTACTGCCACCTCCTGCAAGAGGAAGGAGTAGATGCAGAAATGCAGAAGAGAGCTTTACTGTTGCAGCTGTGGACCACACAGGTGAGAGAGGTTTACTGTCTGTCTCGCTCCAACACACAAACTACAGACACCCACAAGATGAAAAACACACACTGTAAACTCCCACGCCCACACTGCATGCTCGAATTTCACTCCGCAGAGGGTTAGCCTCCCAACAATGCAGAAGTAAGAGACGGCACATTCCTCTGTGCAAGTTGCGTAATGCCACCTGTCTCGACCTGTTACTCACAGTGGAGTTTTCACATTTTGGTCATGTGAAGTTGTTTCCATGACACCCTATGATGTTTGAAGTTTAGTAAATGCACGTGAATGCAGTGCGCATAAAGAACAGTGTTAGTCAGTTGGATTGTTCCTCATTTTTTTCCCACATCAAGCTGTCACAGCCAGGAACATTGCAGTCAAGCTGGTCTCCTATCCCTCCTTATAAATTAACTCCACAGAACACGATGCTTAACCTGTGAGAATGGATATGGAGCTTTGAAACCCTCACATGATTGACTTTGTCTAGTCTAATACTTGACTTTTTATTAACCAATATCTCACCCAGGACTAAAGCTTTTTGGTCAGATGTTAATAATTTGTTTAGCTATTGATAGTTACGATGTATGAAGTCGTCATTATGAGCAATATTGACACAGATGTGAATACAGAATTACTTCTCACCAGTCCAGACAAGTCAAGTTGATGTGGTGTTATTGCCATTTGCTGCCAGGTGGGGGAGGACGTGGACTGTTTTAATGTGTTCATGTCTGCTGTTCATCTATGCTAGATTGTAGCTGTAATAGCTTCAGCCCTCTGATAACCTATCAGAATGATCATTTCTTCCAGTATCACCAGCATCTCAGCAGGGAGAAGTCTTGGTCAGGTCCCCCGCTGTTGGTTTAGAAAATGCTGCTAGTCTTCCAGCATGTTTAGCATCTGCTGGGATTTTAGAGCACACAATCTCAGTCTGGGATGGAATCTGGAGCACCGCTGCAGAGAACAGAAGTATTAGGTGTGAGAGTAGAGGCGCCAGTATGACTTATATGTGTGTTGCAGGCAGACAGACATATTGTAAAGTGCAATACCAGGATTTCAAGGCGGCTCATCACTTTATTATAACTACCGTGCATCTGGAGGTTGCTACTCTCTCCAGTTGCAAACAATACGTGTTCTTTTAATCTATGAAAAAGTGACATAGTAACAACACATTAAGCAAGTGGTGGAAAATTTAAGAGGACAGACAGAAAATGTGTCACTTTTTGGTATTTGCCCCGGGTGTCAATGGAGAGCTGACCTGAGACGTGCAGAAGTAAGAAGAACAGCTCCCCGAACCCATTACAATTACTGTCTGACAGGCTCAGGTGTCACTCCCTGAGAGGCTCACAGCGGGGTCTGCAAAATATGAATTGATTCACAGTCACACTCGGACAGCAGCATCACAGAGAACTGCACAATAAAAGCTTTAAAGATTTCATATAAAGGCCTGAGTTTGTGCTAAGTTGGATGTTTTTTCTTTTCAGTGTAACGCTGGACCTGCTGCCTTTTGGCTTCTTGGCTTCCTGCTCACTCACCCTGAGGCCATGGAGGCTGTTAAATCAGAGATCAGAGACCTCACTCTCCAGGACATTTCCCTACAGCATGCCCCCATCAGTTTGCTGGAAGCACACAGAACACCTGTATTTGGTTCGTAACAGCTGCTTACTGAGCTCTTCCACCTTGGGGTTTAGCCACTCCAATGGGATGGAAACAAAGGCTCATTTAACTTGTTGGGAATAATAAGATAAGCACAGCATACTGCAACAATGACAATAACAGTTTGACCTTTGATTCAATTAAATTATAATTGCTTTTTAATATTTTCATATCTGTCCTGTTGTTTGTACCTCTTCAAATTACGCCTGAGGGCACCTCTGATTTAACTATTGCTGACACCACACTGACATCATCCACTCTGCTGTCCTTTCCGTTCTGCAGATAGCGTTCTGAGTGAGACCCTACGGCTCACCGCTGCGGTAATGATCAACAGGGAGGTGGTGCAGGGTAAGATCCTGCACATGGCCAATGGACAGGAGTACCACCTCAGGCAGGGGGACAGAGTATGTTTGTTCCCCTTTCTCAGCCCTCAAATGGACCCAGAGATCCATCAAGACCCACAGGTACAGTGGTTACTGTGATTTAAATCACTGAGAATAAGCTGCTAAGTGACTACAAATTAAACTAGGTGTTGACCTGCAGGTTTCCAGTATTCATTCTGTGTAGTTGTCTTCAGTGGTAGACAGCAGACTGTCGTGTTGCACACGTAACCCATGTCTTTTTTTTCTTTTTCCTGTTTCCTCTTGTCTCTTTTTACCAGATCTTTAAGTACGACCGCTTCCTAAATGAAGACATGACAGTGAAGGATACATTCTACAAGAATGAAAAAAGGTTGAAGTGGTACACCATGCCCTGGGGGGCAGGGAAAAACATGTGTGTTGGGAAGGAGTTTGCTGTTGCAACAATTAAACAGTGAGTGTAAAAATCCCTGTTTCCTGTTGAATTAATATTTTCCCACGATGTTTCCTGAGTTTTAAACTGATACATTCATGATTAAAGCATTTTCTGCAATTTCACCCTGATTATCAGTCGGCAAAATCCATCTCCTCATCATATTTGCCCTGTTATCATTTCAATCTTTCTTTTTATGTCCTCTATCATCATTAGCTAAACCAGCTGTCATACATGTATATATGTACATGTTTATATATGTATATATTTAGACTGTGTAAGCTAAGGGTAACAGAGGACAGTCAATGAGAAGAGCATGTATTTATCAGACTTTTCTTCCAGTTACAGACGTTATAGGTCAATCCATGGAAAGGGGAGCAAGTTTGGGAATCAGATATTTTTACGTGCTATGTACTTGATGTAAACGCCTGTTCTGAAATGCTTTTGCCTTTGTGTCTCTAGATTTGTGTTCTTGGTCTTGACCCATCTCGATCTGGTGATGTGTGACCCTGAGGCAAAACTGCCACCAGTTAATCCCAGTCGCTATGGCTTTGGGATGCTCCAGCCAGACGGAGACATGCAGATCCGATACAGACTGAAGCGGACCCAGCATGAAATGTGATTTAATTATCTGAAAAACTGTAAAAAAAAAGAAAAAAAAAAAAAGAATATTGATTTGTAAAAGTTGTTGTTTTACTGTATGTACTGTAGCACTATTTATTCTACGTTTACTTGTTGCACTTCCATTTAACTTTATTGTGTGGTTGCTATTTTTATTAAAACAAATAAATAAATAAAAAAACTGGATCAGCCTGAAATGTATGGAATAGAAATCACATTAGTAAGTGCACTGAGATAGGCTCACAGTTGCCTTCGTACTTGAATCACTGGACTTCAAACTCAACCAGCTACAACATTAAAATTCTTCTTGCATCTGCTGCCTAATGAGGTAATACTGGATGTACCAATCATTCACAGATGGCAGTTTCTGCACAGTGAGTACTTTTACTTTTGATACTTCTAGTACATTTAGCTGCTAATACTTCAGTGCATATACTTGGGCTGGATCTTGAATGCAGTGCATCCCTTCTTATCTACTTATTCTACAGTTAATAATGCATCACTAAACTGAAGGAAGCTCCACAGTAGGGTTGCTTAAATGCTTTTCTCTAAACATATAGGCCACAGTCATTGATTTGTGCTCATGTTGTTGGCTCTGTGCCTTCAGATCGTATGACACCGAGATCAAACCCTACACCCATCTTTCCATGTGCTGTCGTTGCATGTTGTTTTCATCTGGCACCACACGGCCCCTGTACACCCAACGCCAGCGAGAACACAGCCGTGCGTCAAGGCGCGGTGCTGAAAGAGTTAATGAGATGTGGAAGAGGGCGCTGAGATGCCATGGATCCACCTTCTGGAGGGATGCGGCGACTCCTCACACAGCTGACTGGAAACGCAGGTAGTCAGTCCGGATGGGCGCACGGCGTACTTGTTGATCTCCGGGCGAAAATGCGGAGCAGGAAAACCGTGGGTGAGCAGTAAATCGTGCTGTGGAGCTCTCTCTGCCATGTCGGAGGCAGAAGACGGGGAAATGGACTGGATTAGACCCTGACCATAGTAAACCAATAACGGCACCTCCTTTTTTTTTGTAAAATGCTGCTGCTTCATCTCCGTTTGTACCAGCGCATTGATTGTTCCCAGAGCGGTACGTGCTGCTTCATTCAGTGCAGGATGACAACAACTCTCTACGGTATATATATATATATATTTTTTTTTATAAAGCTTGTTTCTGTCTCTGAATTGTGTCTAACACATTAGATTAGAAATAAAAAAAAACTAATCTGCGTTCAATCCGCACCAATATGGAGCCTTTAGAGACCGTGATGGTGATGGACGAGGGGAGAGATTTGCATTCACAACATTGCAGTTTGTGGTGATTAAACATCACACCGGGCTCATTGCGATTCTCCAGCTACGCAGAACAGTACAGTGTGTGCACAGGATGACATGCAGTCTGTGCTTCGTTTGGAGCTGAATTATTTAATCGAAGCCTTGACTTCAATAAAACAGGAGGGTGGAGGCTGCTTCAGATTAACACTTCTTTTGACTTGCTGCCTTCCCTGCAGCCTGTTACTGCGTGTCCACAACTCTGCACCCTCAGTGACACATCGTGTCTGTTAGTGTTTCTGTTTTGCATGGATGGTGGCACAATGCTTAGGCCCAATGGTGTCTGTGAAGTATTAGAAACTTTGTGTGACAGTGATTAATGGTCACATCTGCAGGCCCGGGGGTGTCGTTGGATAACGCCATTATCCTACAGACACAAACACAAATAAACATCACATTCATTGTGACAAATCATGAATCGTTCATTAAATGTTTGGGCCAAGGGGGGGAAAAAAAAACATGTGGGTTATACCTCTATATGTTCCCCTCATGCGTCCCCTGGGGAACAACAGCGCTTCCTGGTGTTTCAGCACCATCTGACTGGACAGCGCTCAGTTTGCTCTCATCACTGTGGCGTCCTGCGTCCCCACCCACGGCCCTGCATGGGCATCAAATGAGCAGAGATCAATCAGTAGGCTGGGGTGGGGGGGGGGGGGGACTAACTACTACACATAAACCAAATAAGCAAGAATAATCACATCAGGAAAACAGAGGAGTTTTCCTTTTATTCAAGGCAATGTTGGATCATTGTGCCCTGAAGTATTGTCACTAAGACATTTGATTATTAACATTGCTCCATCAACGAGGCAAAGCAAACAGCTACCCACACACCCCAGAAGTCCAGGGTCCCACAAGTTTTGCACAGTGAAGGACTTTGCAATGTCAGTTATAATGGGAGCTCCTATTTTAAGATCAAAGTCGTTTCGGTGTAGATTCGTTGCTCATTTGTTGTAAGATTGTGTCCTATCGAAATGGTTCAGCTTGTGTTGTGTGTGTGTTAGTAATAAACTAAAATATTATATTGTTCCATCATGGGAAAAGTGCAATCAACAATTGTTCTTTGGCATTTATGTTTAGAAAAACAACATAAACAATGGATCTACTGTCAAAATTGTTGCTGAATTATTTTATTATCATTTTAATGATTAACCAATTGATCAGTCAGTAGTCTCTAGACCGCTAGTTGGTCCCTGGGTGTCTGGGGAAACAATTAAAATGCAATGTACTGTGGACTTCAATAGGGGACTAACAACAAATGTTTTCCTCACACACCCCAGGAGGTTTCTCCAGCTATTCAGCCAACACATGGACATGTCTCTCTTTTTTGGTTTATGACATAATTGAAATCATTAGAAGAACACAGTGTACTATAGATGGTGTGATAACAGGAAGTCCTCAGACAAAAATAGAAAAATAAAGAATACTAAAAAATTCCCATATTTAATTTGGCTACTTAGGAACAGTTTGAACCACTTATTTTAAGTTGTGAGCTGGCATCGGCCGTCCTGTGCTCAGTTTCAACGTGAGTATTTTCTGAAAAAATTATGGGAAATGATTTCTACTGACATTCATCTCCATCCTTTGTTTAGCTAACAACAGAATAACATGCAGCCAGGTTTCATTTTTTCCCTTTGTTCATTAGTAATATGTGTCATCTAAAGATTCCTAATCTGGTTTTGTGGATTTAAATGAACAAACAGGAGAATATCACAAATGATGTGATAACAGTAAAACATACAGAAATAGTGTGAACATTAGCAAAAATACTACACTTTATGTGCCTTATTTTTATAGAATAGACTGAAAAATACTGTTAAGACTCAGTGGTTTCCAACAAAGTCATTTCTACTTGTAACCCCACAGCTTCTCTTTCTGTGTTGACATAGTTGTGAACAATAATCATCCACACAACACAGAAATACAAAATGTTTATGTTTATAAATATGTGTTTGTGTAGCAAGAATATTTTTCTTTATCTTTTTCCAATCATGTTGTGACTAACTTGGGGAACTTGTGGAGTCCTGATCTTTCCTGAGTTGGAAACCCTTTGAGCCTGGGGCTCTTGACAACACTTATTATCATCATCTTAGTTCCGACCAATGTGATAAAATACTGTATGATGCCCACGTTGAACCTGATGTTTTGTCCAAATCCCAAAATACTAATTATGTCCTTTGTTTTTCGATTTCTTCAGATACAATAATGAAAGAAAACAGGACCAACTGTGGTCCATAACCCTGGATGTTTGCTGCTCCCACAACATAAAGTCACCATGGATAAATCCCTGGCAGAGTTAAATAAACCTGGCTCCCGCTCAACATCCTCGCTGCCACCTGAACCAGTGGACATCATTCGCAGCAAGTCCTGCTTCCGCAGAGTCCGGCTGAATGTTGGGGGTCTCCCACATGAAGTCTTGTGGCGAACACTGGACAGACTTCCACGAACACGTTTGGGAAAGCTAAGAGACTGCAGCACCCATGAATCTCTGATGGAAGTGTGTGATGACTACAACCTTGAAGAGAACGAGTACTTTTTCGACCGACATCCGGGGGCGTTCACATCAATTCTGAACTTCTACCGCACGGGCAAGCTGCACATGATGGAAGAAATGTGCGCACTGTCGTTTAGTCAAGAGCTCGACTACTGGGGCATTGATGAGATCTACCTGGAGTCGTGTTGCCAGGCCAGGTACCACCAGAAAAAGGAGCAAATGAATGAGGAGCTCAAAAGAGAGGCAGACAATTTAAAAGACAGAGAGGGAGAAGAATTTGACAACACCTGCTGTGCTGAAAAACGAAAGAAACTTTGGGACCTCTTGGAAAAGCCCAGTTCATCGGTTGCAGCAAAGGTAATTGTCACTGGATCTTAGGTGAAAGAGAAGAGTGTGTGATTGGTTGGCACCATCTCCTACTAATGTGATGATGATTCCTCCAGGTGTGCACACAAAGACACGCAGACACATATAAAGTTTATATTGTTTTAATTCTTTAGTCCTACAAAGCATTAGCTTGCTAACACACTAAACTAATATGTTGAGCATGGCTGGCATTATACCTGACATTAGCATGTCAGATTAGATTAGATTAGATTAATGTATTGCAGTTAGCATTGAACCACAGTGAAATACACTATTGGTCAAATAGTTATACAAAAACTGTTCTAAAGAACATGTTTTGAAGGAGATTATAGATTTTATAACAGCTGATTGATCAGAAAGACAGTGTAGACACTGTTAATGTTGTAAATGACGATAGCAGCTGGAAACAACTTAAAGTGATATTTACATAAACATATCATCAGCAAACATTGGTTCTGTCTTCTAACTGCATGCTGTGTTTGCTAATGCAATTTTATTAATTTAAAGGGATAACTGATCATCAGAAACCCCTTTTGCAATCATGTTAGGACAGCTGAAGCATCTTTTCATGATAAACATGGTAATTCCTATGTGTATATTCCTATATGTACTAGACTGGTAGTGTACACTGTATACAGCACAAATAGTGGATGAGTGGAATAAGAATGAAGGATGTAACATGAGTACAGTATACAGCAGTGTATTGTGAGTATCTCTGCATCAAGGTACAGCGTCACAGAGATGCTGAAATGGTGTAGACTCAGTTTGACATATAGAAAGGCTGTATACATGTTGATATATGATATGTAGTTTATCTCCTAATATAAGTGTCTTTGTATGTTCGGGTCATCTTAAAGTAAACTAACATTGCAGTGTCTGGTTGTAATTTCTAAACCATTTTATAAATAGGACCACTGTGTGGAAATAGCATGCAACAGAGCATAGGTAACTTCCATTATTGCCAAAGGGAACAAAGGACATAAATGTAAGGTTTGCAGTGAAAATGAACTCTGGAACGTTTAGAGCCACTAACACATTATAAAGGATGTTCACAGTTGCTCAAAGTGGGTCAGTCAGGGCACCTTAATGTGTTGCACTTTTGCTATTTACTAATATTGTGATTGTTCCAAGCTTGGAACACAAAGTAAAGGAAGGAAATGATAAAAAACAACCAGCGGAGGTTACTTATCCATGTGGGATATGGGCTATTATCTTCCATTATCATTGTTCAACAACCAAAAAAGCACGCATTAACAGTTAGATGAGTTTGGTGGCAAGGAAAATGCATCACTATTAACAATGTTTAAAGCACGACACAAGGCTCATTATCTTCCTCCAGTCTAATACTCTATTTACACAGGTCCTTTGCTTTTTCGTTAGCTTGTTTTTGAGAATGTAAACGTCTGTCTGCTCTTCATCCCTACTGTACACTTTGTCCGACCCCACCCTGACCCAGTTGAATCTGAGATATTCTGCAGGAGGCTGGACTATTGAATTAGATGTTTGTACACATTAATAACAAACCAGAAATGCTTCCAGATGTGATCATTTGGATAATTTACTGCTTGAGAGAATCACTTTTTGATCAGTAGACGATGGTTGTGACATGTGATTACTGCAGATATTGTAATAAGCAAGAAACCAATTATTAGTAAGAGCAAAAGAGGAAGGTAAAAGAGAGGTGATAGCTGAGCATGTGTGTGTGTGTGTGTGTGTGTGTGTGTGTGTGTGTGTGTGTGTGTGTGTGTGTGTGTGTGTGTGTGTGATTGTGTGGTAATATTATGCACTTTTTGGCTGCATGACCATGTCAACTGTATGTTGTTTGTAACAACCATGCATTGAATGCCCCCAGACATAATTAGATGTTGAGGTCCTCACCCTGCTGCACATTATTTCCTTATCTGAAGGCCATGTTTGCTGACTTCAATCAGGTGTGCTCACCTTTAGTGGGAGCGGAAAGACGGCCTCGGAAAGCCTTTTCAGGGAGCCACACCTGCAACTGCAGCCTGGGAGACCGCAACAGCGTTAAACATTAGCAGCCTTTGATCGCACTCTTCTACGTTGGATTAGAGGGATCAAAGAGGGCGCTCTGTCTTTCCAACACTGTTTTAAAGCGAGCGCCGTAACTTGTTTGGCTCGCAGCAATCATTGTATGTGAAATGGAAATGGAACTATTAGCAGTTTCTGCTGGCTGATGCTGTTACGGTGAAGATTTGTGAGAAATGTCAGCGCTATCCCACAAACAGACTGAGATGAATGCAGCGAGTCTGTCAGTGAAATGTCTTCTTCATAGGAATCAAAGAGATGTAAAATCAATATTTATTGTGTTAGAGCTAAGAAAGTGCTGTAGCCTACAAAAGGGGGATGACCACTCCGACTCGACCATGGGTTGCTGTATCCATTACCGCACCCTGATATTTGCAGTTTATGAAAACAATGTATCAGTGGAGAACAGTTTTAAAGTGCTTAACCAAGATGGGCACTTTTGGCTTTAAATAATGACACAGCAAAGTACTTATGCATATTGTCTTCTGCAGATATACACCTTTCAAAAGCCACACAGTCAGTGCAGTGCTTACCAATAAAATAAAAAAAAGTATTCCTTCCAAACGTTGCTTTGTTTGGATTCATTATAAACCGATAGTGGAGGATGGTGTGCCAGAAAAAAGAGCGACCTCGACACAGCAAGAAGCAGAGTTTGTCAATTTCTAATTAGCTTAAAAGGACAATGTGAAACCACAGCCCAAACTAATAAAAGCTTTAATAGGGGTTGATGTATAGTCTTTTTTAATAGGCTGGAACAATCTGTGGACTTGTCAAGTGGCCTAGCGTTGACCACAGACTGTCCCCGTGTTGGCTCATCAGCTGTGCTCTCCTGTTGTGGGTCAGCCATGGTAATGTATGTGCAACAGCGCATAAACAGATGGTGAATGGTAGAGATGAGCACAAAACAAATCGTTACCAAGCAACAAAAGTACAATTTTATCATCATTGAAGGAGTGGGTACTGAACATTAGAGTAGGTCTATTTGTGTTTCTATGTGTCTCTGTTTGTGTGTGTGTGTGTGTGTGTGTGTGTGTGTGTGTGTGTGTGTGATCACACTTCTGCTTTGTGCCTGGATTTTATGTCTATGCAAAATAACACAAGAAGGAGAGTAGAAGCTACAGTATTTTTCAAGATGTTCGTGGAGAAAGCTGATGTTGCTGCCTGTGTTCTTTCTGCCCTGTTGTCCTTCCTGTCTCTTTTTCACCTCACTAGCTCGTATCTCTGCTCCCTTCCTCCCCTTCTTCAGGCTCCTCCACTATACCTCAGACTAAATGTCAGAGAAATGTCACATTAATTATTCTCCAGGAGACTCTATGCCCAATTTGAAGCTTCCCTCTCTCTGTTTACATTGCTCTCTAAGCCACGGCATTGTCCGTCTCACTCTCTCAAATCAAATTTGCGTCACAAGAAAATGAGATTGTGTCTGACCGCTCGCAAAGCAGCATCTAACAGTCTGATTAGCACCAAGAAAAACCTTTTCACTTGCAGGAGCATTTATGTAATGTTGCCATAGATTTGAGTAGTCTCATTCATAATGCTAGAACTGTCAGACGTTAGAATAACATGTTGAGAATACTTGACAAAAAAAACTTCAAAATATCAAACCATCAAAATAATCCTTACTTATACATCTACAAACAAAGTTTTTGATTCAACGCCAAATCCCAGCAAAAGTCATCTCAAGGCACTTTAGAGTGTAAAGTTTAAGATCTTAGAAAGTATAATTGTATACAGAATGATATGAAAAACCCAACAACAATCTACAGGGTGGGTGGCCATCTGCCTCGACCGGTTGGGGTGAGTGGAGAAAGGAGAAAGAAAAGAACAGCAGGCAACAAAAATAACAACAATGGCAGCAAAAACACTGGGCAGGTCGTAGGGGCCAGTAACTGAACTCTGGAGATATACAACTCTTGGGCCGAGGAAACCTGCAGAGGAGAACAGAGAGAGAGGAGGCGACAGAGAGGAGGAAGCACAACTACGGGAGAGAGAAAAGACAAAGTTAATGACATGCAATGATAGCATTTGAATGGATAGACGAGAGGTTAGGAGGGAAGATGAGCTTAGTGTATCAGTAGAGGTCCCCCAGCAGACTAATCTATAGCAGCATAACTAAGAGATGGTTCAGAGTCACCTAAGCCAATTCCAACTATAAGCATTATAAAAAAGGAAAGTTTTAAGTCTAGTCTTAAATGTGGAGAGGGTGTCTGCCTCCAGAACCTGAACTGGGAGCTGGTTCCACAGGAGAGGAGCTTGATCGCTAAAGGCTCTGCCTCCCATTCTACATTTGAAAACTCTAGGAACTGCAAGTAGACCTGCAGTCTGAGAACGGAGAGTTGTGCTGGGAAAATATGGAACAATGAGGTCTTTAAGATAAGATGGAGCCTGATTATAAAGTGCTTTATATGTGAGGAGAAGTGTTTTAAACTCTATGCTGGATTTTACAGGGAGCCAATGGAGAGAAGCTAATGTAGGAGAAATATGATCTCTCTTGCTGATCCCAGTCAGAACTCTGTCTGCAGCCTTTTGGATTAACTAGAGGCTTTTTAAGGAGTTATTGGGACATCCTATTATTAGGGTTATAATAAAATGTAAGTAGACATCTGTTGACTAATTATTAGAATACTAGTGTATACGTTTTTACACTTCTGAGCAGAATTTGTTTGAGAATCTTAACTAATTATAGGAGCACTGGTCAAAATGTTTCCTTCTTCCCACACATCCATTTCAGGAGGTTTTAGAGTCATCCGTCCTGACTGTGAATAATCAAATTTGAGACAGTTTTCACTGAGATTTGCATTGATTCTTAATGAAGACATGGATTTAGTATCCACATGGGTTTGGCTTCAGACAATTTACAAATAAAACCAAAGCTAAAAATGAATGTTGCTGTCACGTTTGTCCTGCATGCAGCCAAACATGGAGAATTACCAATTTCTGCTGTCAGTGGGTATTGTGCATCACATGGCAGCCAACAAATTTCAATTATGCTGCTCTCATGTCATACTTAAGATGACATATAAATGCTGTTTGGATATATTCCTACTCGTAAATGAGTCTGCAGCTGGATCCAAGCAGACTAGAATCTATGATTTCGGACAGCTGTAAAGACACAGCCTGTAAAATGGATGATGATGTATATGAATCCTGTAAAACTGAGTCTAGAATGCAGTGCAGTGAGCGAACATTGTCCAAATCCAAACTGTATAAAGGTGCTAGGCAGCTGCCTGATTTGGGAAATAGGCATTTTGAGGTCACCTTGAAAAGGGTTCAGCCTTTATGAATTAATACATTTTCTCCACTGGGGTCTAAGGTTTAAAAATATCTACAAAATAATTTCATGACAATTCAGCCAAGAGTCAAAAAGCCGTCTTGCTCCAAAAAGACCAACTGAAAAATCCATGTGAAATACATCACCATCTTAAACAGCGATGATCCTATCAACTGTGCATTTTTTTTTGTTAAAAAATAGTGATCTGATTGTGAATTTTAGACACTTGAATACTGATTATACACAATATTAAATAACTTTGCAATAGGACAGCACAGTAAAAACCAATATCTGCCTATAACAAATACAGTATATAGTATATATGTCATCCACAAACTACCAGCACATTTGTATATTCATACACAGAGTATAAAGTATATTTCCTATTTCTAAATAAAGAGCACCTTCAGAGCACACTGATGAATAATTTAGCTTCTTTGTCAAATATGTTAGCATCCAACATTTAAGTTATTGGAGATAGTGCTTGTGTAGTGCTGCTGAAGTTGCTGCTACTCTATTGTGAACACCATAGGTTCAATATGCATCAGTAAAGTGTGTTCAAATGTTAAAAAGTCCACAGAGAAGGGGAGCGCTAGCACAGCGAGTCTCTCAGGTAACTCTCTGACAAGACGCCACGGCGAGACCATGTGAAAGTGAAGCCACAAATTAGTGCTTGATAGGGGATTAAGGAGAAATAACATATCACGGTTTCTCTGGTTATTTGTTCATGTTGTCTGGTATTGTGCAGTGCAGAGATATGAGCTGGCATCATGTGTACTCAGAGATTGAGTGCATCAGTGATTGTTTTCATGCCGGCTGCTCTCTCTGCCTGTCATACTGTCTTCTCATCAACAGCACTGTCTCTTTTAACCTGCCCTGAAGTCAGATTCAAAGCAGCTAGAAAACTATGAAGGTTGAGGTTGAAATGAAGTCAAAACTGTAAACGATGTTTGCTCTATATTTAGCTTTTAGCATGCTTATACATTTATGGACATGGGAGAAAAGGGGGATTGATTAATCAGTCTCTCCTGTGACTTTGTTGTAACTATCAAGAGAACACGATCAACATACTGCACACACACACTCTCACACACACACACACCTATAGAGTACACAGTTGCTAATGCAGTGAAACTTTATCCCTGGAGTTTATTATTGATTCTTATGATGATGTAAAATGTTTAAATATACCTCACTACCTCTATTTCCTCTTTTTCCAGCCTACTCTCCACACACAATCAGCGTCACTACTTCGACAGAATGAAAGCCTCAGGAGATTAAGGCTGACATTCACAGTACAACCTTATTTAGATTAATGGTGTAGTAATTAATGGTGCTACTTACGTTACCACTATGTCAAACATGAATTGTGACAATGAGATAACTAATGGAGCCTACAAACCTGTACATTCATAGACCAGAGGGCTGAAGTCTTGAGTGATAGCAGTAAGTCTTTCTGTTAGAAATTCTACTCTATATATTTGACTTTTGACATTTGAAACTAAACAAAGTCCAAAGTCAACTTTGCAGCAGTGTCAATTAACTAAATCATGACTTCACACTCACATTTTTTATATATGTGTCTTAGAACAAATGCAACTAAGAAAACTCTCACTAGAGTGCAGATGTCCACTAAGGCCTGTTAATCCTTCCATTTGGCTGTAACTGTCACAGTTAACAGTCTGCTGGGTAAATTATGTAATATTTGCAGAAGTTTAGCCTGATGGTAACAGTGTGCGAAAGGTAATTAGATTGTCAGTTTAATTAGGTTTCTGCTGGGAGAGTGGTTGTGTGTCACAAACTGTTTGTTTGAGGTCAAGAGACACTCTAATTATAAAGTTTATTATTTGGGAGAGAGGGTAGGTCAGAGGGCTCTCCAAAATCTTTTTTTTTTTTCTTATGAGATGGATTAATAATCATGCAAAATCATTTATATATAAACAAACAAACAAATGATGGAAGTGAGGTGATTACATAACCACCTTGGTAATAATCACGAAACACGAGAGTGCAGGCTACATGACCAAGAGGATTACGATAATCATTTGTACAAAGTTCTTACATTATTACAATGATATTTATTGTTGTAATAGGTTAATATTCGACAGAGGTGTGAGGGACAGTTTGGGGCTATTCAGTAGCTGTTTTAACGTTGTGCTTCATTCTTTAATGCTCATTCACTGTTAACGCACATAGGTCTGATTCTCTAGTGGTTGAGTCGTGTTCCTGAGTATTTTACAAGCCATGTCATGCATTTTGTAGTGGATGGCTCCGGATTTGTAGTGTCATCTCAGCCTCTCAGGCTTGCACTGGGGCACAGCCATGGCATGTTTCACTGCTGCAGAATAGGTTTAGTAAAGATAGTCTGCTTGCTATTTATTGTTGCAGTAGATCTGTTCTGTATGTTTGGTGGCTGTAATTCAGTGGTCGTCAGAGAAACATTACTTTAGTTCATTCAAAGTCGCTGCACAGATCTGTTGCAAAGACAGCTTGAACAAAAATGTATTACATATCCTTAAATGTATTTTGTCCCTGATAAACAGAATAAAATCTGATCTGCGTAGAAAAGGCTTTGAGATTGTGAAGTGGATGGTGAGACGTGGTCAAGAATCGTGCTTTGCTTCTACAAAGCTTGACAGCTCTTTTGTTCATTCATGTTGCAGTTGAGCTGTTACGTGAGCGCTGAGACACTGAAACATCACTGTCCCGAAAAAAAGAGATGCCTGAGGAGCAAGATACTCTGAAACAAAAAAGTTTAAAAAAAATATATAATAAAAAATAAATAAAAATCCCGAGTTAGACCAAGATGTCTGAAGAGTTGGACACATAAACATAAAAGAGTAAAAGATTTTTTAATGACTGTTAAACATAAAGGTTGAACACAACTCTCACTTGACTTCTGACCTCTGGAGAAAATCCTTTAGTAATAATTTCATAAGGGCTTTAAGCCATTTAAGTTTGTGATTGCCTTCAGACTAGATAATATTTTAAAGAACATGTGGGACACAATCATCCACGAGTCCAGGGGCTAAAAAAAAACCAAAAAAAAAAAAAAAAAGCATCTGCTTAATATTTAGTTTCAGCTGTGCAGCACTGCGGCAACACAGATCTTTTAAGTTAATTGTCATCAAGAGGTGTCTCAAAAGACATATGTTTTGCAACAAAGCCATTTTGGGAGACAGCGCCCTTTTTTTGTTCGTAGGTACATGCATAGTTAAAATGATCATGCAATATTTAGCTTTGTTTTTTTTTTAAGTAGTGCATTCCAATGTCTTGGGTGAATTGTGTGCAGAGCAAACTGTATTGTAAGAAGAAACAACACTGTAAAAGCAGTGAAGACAAATACATAATGTGCTTAATGTTCTTTACTCTATGATAAAAGGGGTTCTTAGAAGAGTAGTGATCAACCAGCAGAAAGTGTAAAGTGTTGGGCCTCCACATTCTTCCAGAATAGCTTTAATATGACTTGGACGTATCACTTTACATCTTTACAACTTTACTGAATAGATAGATTTACTATAAAGATATTCTCCCATTCTGTAATTTGATGATGGTGGCGGAGAGACCCCTTCCTTGGGGTTGACTGTAAATGTCATAACAAATGATTCATATTTGAATATTTATAAAACCTCTCAGATGCTATTTTTGTCCTGTATGGCTGCATCCGAAGTTATGTTTCATTTAATTTATAACGATTACTAATTAACCACCAATCTGCTTATTTTGTTAAAAACACGCTAATTTAAGTCTTATGGTTAAGTGACATGTCCGCTGTCACTCACACACTCAGATACAACTATGCCCTTCAAGTTTCTGAGTGAATGATTAATATTAAAACTCTGTGACAGGTTCCAAACCAGTCCTAACCCGAAAGAAGAGTGTTGTCACAACTGCTAAATCATACATGAAATCGTGATGTAGTATACGTGACGCTAAGCAAAACTGAAGAGTTGGAAAACTCTGAGCACCAGTTCAACAACTATCCAAACTAAAAGTTTTGTTGATTTCACTACTCTGGAAAGTTACCAGTAGTTTTCTCCTCGTTCTCTGTGATTGTGATGTAAATGTTAAACGTTAAGTGCGATGATACAGGGCACAATCAGCAAGATATTCAAACATGTTAATGCTTTGTTTTCAGTGTTATCATCAATTTGAAAGCAAAAGTCTAATACATTTTAATCTCAATCATAATTTCTTTAAGTTTTAATCATAACATTACAATAAAGATTCTGTATATACCGTGAGTGAGAAACCCGCCCGTGCAGTAAACAAGACTTCACATCCGGACATGTCGTGATTCAGTGGGTAGAGGTACACACCACATGGATCTGACATGAGATCTTTGTCACATCATTTCCCATATTCTCCATTACACACTGCACTGTTCAGTGAACTAGAAAATAACCACGTCAGTCAGTCAGTTCATGTGGAATACATTTATTTTTTGCGAACAGCGCACAGAGTATGTACTCCGACCTGTATTCACCACAAGCTTACACCAAGCTCGGTACATTAGATGCAGGGAGCGCCAACAGTAAACGTTCCATCCAGATCATGAATTATATGGAGATAAGTTGCATCAATGTTACAGTTAAATGTGCAAATAAGCAGTAAAACGGGAGTACAGCAGAACAGAACAGTGGACAGGGCAGCCATTAAATACACACAATATACTGTGTATTAGACCACCTAGCAAAGGGTGCGTATACTGTATATATATACTGGAGGCTGCATCACTTACAGCACCTGAACTAGGCTTTACTCCATTAATAATATTAAGTATAATGTCATAATTCCTGCTGGCAATCAGATGGGCATGTATGTATTTATCATACTATTTTATGTAATGCAACACAACCCACTTAAGGCTTCTGCAAGTCCTGCAGAGAGGCTCCTACTACCAACACTGTGCTACAGTATGTGACCTCCTGCAGACCACAACCAATCGTCAGTCCCCAAATGAGTGCACTGAAATATTCTGTTCTATAATCAGAGCTCATACAGTAGGTCTAGAAGCTGCCCCAGTTGTCGTACTGTAGCTGTTCCAGCTTTCCTCATTGGTGGACTTCACTTCGCTGTGCAGGTTGTGTAGAAGGGTGAATGAATGACTTTGGGGAAAGCATGAAGGCCAGAGGCAGAAATAGAACCCACTAAGGTGACGGAGAAGCATTCATCAAGCCAATGGCTGATTTTGAGAGTAGGGAGAGAGCACTTGACTACTGGTGCATGAGGCCTTTCACCTTGATGAGCACTTTCACCTGGCCTGGGACTACTTTCAGGTTACACACACAAACCACCTCATCACACGTTTCACACTACATCCTTTTATGTCTTTACTGTCACCGCAGCCGTAGACATGATAAGTGGTACAGCCATAGCTGTCTGCTCCAACATAATCTGCTAATTGGCTCCGTGGTCCAAGGATCCCTTCACACTACATTATTTTGCGGTGATTTCAGAAACTGCAAAAGTGATTCAGTTTTTGTTGCAGGCGTAATTAGAGTATTATTATGCTATCACGCAGCATCGTTTTTGAATGAATGAAGTGCTACATTTAGTGACAGGAAGCAAGTCACAAGGAGGTTGTTGGAGTGAATGACGGGTGTGTAATCCCAGTTAGATTCAGGCAAGAAGAATCACTTTGGTTTGGGGTTTAGAGAAATGTTTGTCCTCATGTTTGTTATTAAAGTTTTATTAAATATATATTTATTTGTCTCTATTAAGCCAGACCAAGACTTTGGTCTCCACAAGTGCTGGGAGTGCCTAAAACCAAAATTCCCTGTCCTGCTTTGTCCAAGCGTTTGAGCTTCACACTAAAACAGAGTAAAAAATCTTGTAGGCTGATTATTTAACTAACTGACTCTATAGTACTGTATAGTGCTATACAGAAACAATTACATTCAGTCTTTTGACAGACACTTTTGTACTGTTTCTTTATTTCCGTTTCACTTATTTCTACAACAATTGGAAATTTGAAATGATGCTGAGCAGGTGAGCAGAGAGATGCACGTAGCCACCAAGTGCTTAATGAAGCTGCCTTTTACAGGGTTTTTGTTTTAAAACACTTTGAACTAGAAACATTGCAAAGCCACCCAGAGACCCCCACTAATGTAGCAGGTGTACGTATCTTATAGTGAGCTTAAATATCTATCTACAGCTGATAAAAGCAGGAGTCTAAAGTCTACAGCCCAGTTGCTGGCTAGAATCGAAAAGCATCTTGTCTTCCTTTAAGGCCACTGTGGTGAACCTGCCATCGATTTTATAATAAACTTGATCTTGCTGTGTGATAGTGAAATGTGAAGCTTGGTGTAAAAGCAATAATAACTAAAAGGGAAGGGGCTTGTTGACGATTAATTATTGATTGTTAATTATTCATATCACATACATGCTGCAGTTATGCTACGCTGTGTTTTCACACACACTATGTTGCCTAGCAGGTGGTTACATCATTGTCAGGGGGGTTAGTGAAAGAGTTCTGGACCAATACAGCAGATGCGGTTTTAAGCACAAAAATCGTTTGCTTCTAGTTGTCCAATTATCACAACTTCAAGGATTTGGGTGTTAATCTGCATGTAGTTCTGAAAGGGATTAGCAGCACCTACACTGAATGGCTACTGATTCGAGCTCTCACAAAGTGTGAAATATGGCCCCAGTGTAATGTTATGCTTTGAGTAAGTACATCACATCTCTCCTGACTTCAGGATTAAGCGTATTCTTGCTTTGCGTCGCTCTGTGAATACAGGAATATCAGAGTACACGACATTCACATCTTTCTAGGTCATCCAGGTCTTGTCTTCGTTTCTGTGTTTCCGAATGTTTTTGTTCTCCTTCCATCTCTCACATTATTTTCCTTTCATTGCGATCGCTTAAATGGTTAAAAGTTCACTCTCACTATCGCCATGGCAACTGTTATTTGTGTGATGCCGAGACTTGCAGCTGCCTTCTATTCAGGCATCATTGTTGATTGACTGTGTGTGTGTGTGTGTGTGTGTGTGTGTGTGTGTGTCTTTCTCAGTCTTTGCGTTTCAAATCAATGTTTCGTTCATGTTTACATTTTCCTTCAGTGCTGCAGTCTGCAGAGTATACCGTGACGTTCTCTGATTTCTGTAATAAATAAACCATCATGGGCTGCAAGACATCAGACAAACTTGCCTTGTTATATTTTTGTCAACATGTGACACCATCACTAAGGACTATTATTAAACATTTATTGGATAGCAGAAACCGGTTAAGCCATCACACATATTGTTTTATCTCTATTGTTTTATTGTGTTTCTTCAGTCCAAAAAGTCTGAAGTTGTCTTTTATTTCCTTCCGATCCTTATAAATGCTGTGAGTTCAAATTCCCGATGAAAACAGCCTCCTTTGGTGCAGCAAATCAGACCCTATACTGTTTCTATTTATACAGCCACCATGGACCAGCAATAGTTTAAATATAGATGCTGAGTCTGGATTCTCTTCTTCATCTGAAATGCATGAATAATTGAGAGGGAGAGGAGATGAGGTGGGATTCATTCAAGAGATGGATGGTCCAAGCATAGATTTTCTACCTACATTAGTGGTTTGCTGAATGGGGTTGTGGTGCACTTTGTGCATGCAAGCACTGCATGAGTTGGGAAAAAGTTTGATGAAGGCCCCCAAAATGGCTTGTTTCACTCTTTCTTTCTGAACTCAAAGTACACAGTGTTTCACATGGCTAAGTGAGGAATTAAAGACATTAATATAATTAGTTATTTACACATAGAAAATGCAGATAGGATGGATATCAGTTGTTCATTTGAATACCACATTTAGTCTTAAAATTAAAATTTATTGAATATTACAAGTGCAGGATATGAGATGAAGCAATGTTAAAGACCCTGCAATGTAATTTAAATATAGATTCAGAGTGTATTATAAATTAAATTACTTATAAGTGAGTGGTCTCATCATACAATATTTATAGCCTGGACCTTTCAGGAAGAGTTGTCCATCAATAAGATCCACAAAGGGGTTAAAAGTGCAGCTGCCTCAACGTTAGAGAAGCAAGGTCATGATCATAGGTCATCAGTTTTATTCTGCAGGTTGAAATTGGCAGTAGCGCTTTGGAAGAGCCACAAAATACAACTTGGTGTCTTCATTTTGACAAGATGTGGAGGGTTAAGCTGAGCAAGGCTCTGCTGTTCAAAGTTACAAGCACAAGTGATGTAGGGTGGGTAGACTACAGCTGAGACACTGCAAATGTGTCTGTGAGTGTGTTTCAAGCTATCATGCTGGGGGAAATGTGGAAGTCACAGTCTCCTCCCGTCTCCATGGAAACCCCATCTCTTTCACAGGAAGAGAGGCAGAGCCCTTCTACATTCAGAATCAGGGGTGTGAATTATTCCACATTATTTAACACTCACAATATCACTTCTGTACTACTGACCACTGACGATAACATCCTGATGAAGATGAAGATCAGTAGCTTTGTTTTGGGATGTCTGTTAATTTAATGGAGTGATGTGATAGCAAACGCACAGCATCTGCACCTGAAGATCAAGTCTGACAGTTATTTATGAAGTAGCCTTTTTTCTTTTCAGATAATAATGCCTCATATTGCTTTGCTGTATGAAATGCAGCATGCGACCAGTATGAACCAACTGAACTGATGACCCATTAAGCATGTAACACACAGCACACACAACTTCAATGCAAATATTCTGACACAAATAAGAGAAAACCCCAGAGACAGAGCAGCACAGATGGTTCAAAGCTGGGTGAGCTTGGAATAAGGTACAAATCAGGGATAGAAGGAAGGAGAGAGGGAGGGTGGAGACAGAAAGAAGGAGACTCTGTCAGACTTGCTTTTCACAAGCAGGTCCACGTAGCCACCTCCTGTCGAGCTTCAAGGGGGTTGTCATGGTGACAGTGGCTAGCGGTTGAAGATGGGAGAGTGTAGCATGGTATCACTGTGGCCTTGGATGTAGCTCAGGGGATGCTGGGAAAGCAAGTGAGATAGTCAGGAGATGTTAGCGATAAAGAAAGACCTTGATTTACTCACCTGAAAACAGATCACAGCAACCCTTTACCAGAAAACTTTCTATGCCCATTCAGGTTTTAAATAGAAGTTTAAGTATTGCCTGTCTTTATTAGGTGGGTCTAATGTGTTTTCTTGTGTGAGCGCTGGGAGAGCTAACAGACAATGGTGTTAGGACTCTCAGGAAAAGGAGCCTCCACTACTGAAGTAAAACAGTGTGTCTGTTGCTCCCGTTGCTGCTAATGAGAAAGGTGCCAGCTGGAGCACAGGGAGTCTGGGAGTTCTTGAATTGTCACCTGGGATGACTCAATACGGTGTGAGAAAGCTCGAGCTGCACCTAACCAAGGGGGGCAAATCAAAATATACAAATAAATCAAGTACAGCCTAAATCAAATCTTCCTAACCCATCACTAAAAGTACAGAAACACCTCAAGTGAGCTGTGTAACTTTTAAAAGAAAAAAAATCATATGAATCTGAACTAAGTTCTGTTTCATTGCTTTATGACTTGTTCTACTACGACGTTACACTTTATCATTTACTATGTGGATGCTAAGTGAAAATTACTTCTCAATATGAAGCTGCAACAGTCTTTGTTTTTATACTAACTACAAAGCAAATGTAGTCTTCTAGAAGTCATTTGGTCTTTAAAACGAAAAAACAACATAAATAACAAGCAAGATAGTAAATAACAAAACAAATTAAGGACGATTAAAGATGTGCACAATATTACGCTCAAAAGACAAGGAAGTCTAAAACAATTTCTAGAGTTGAGAGCGTCATCACGCAGCTCCACCCAGTTTTATAGCCTCTAACCTTACTGTTCAGTTCAGTCTCACTGCACATTTCAACCATGTTTCCAGCTACAACAGGCAGCAGTAAACAGGCTCTGGTGAATCCATAGCATTATATCTGCCTAGCATTAAACTGCACTTAGAAAATGATCACTAGCTGGTGATACTTCCCTGTTGAATTTGTGTAGACAATTGAATACTGGATTTGTCGGCTGACCAAAAGCTGACTAATTGTGCACTATGTCCTTTGGAGAAATACTAAAAATAGATTTAAATTTAACAATTAGGATTGAAATGCGACATTAAAATATGACAAAGTTCACGTTCAAATAATAAGTCCTAAATGTCTCATTAATGTTTTTTAATGTGCTAAATGTGGCAGAATTGAGCTGTTCATTTGTCGATATTCCACTTTACATGGTTGCCCCATATACATCTAGCATACCCAGGAATAGCTTTATATGAATGAGTTACCCCCTCACTGAGTGTAGGTGCCTCTGGAGAGCTAAAACTGCTTTGATGTATGTACTGTGTATTGGCTATGGCCAATCAAAGAATTAGTCACTTCCTTCTTCAAAATGTGAATTCAGTTCCCTTCCACATGTAACTCAGAGAAGAATTTCACAGTCCATGATACAGCGCTGGTGTCACCTTGTGTGGAAGACAGGGACCTGTGTGGACTATTGTGTGTGCTGAGCCACATGACAATGTGCCATGGGAGACACAAACCAGTGTCATCTGGCTTTGTATAGAGTCAAAGTGGGATTTCCTGTCAATCTGCTCTCTCTCTCTCTTTCTCTCTCTCTCTCTTGCACACATGTTGTCTTTTCCTCTCCTGCAGTTATAAATATCTCCCTCCCTTCATCTTTTCTTCTCTTTATTAGGCCACCAAGGAGCATTCACTGGGAGTTTCACTCTCTTTTTTCTGCCCATATCATTTAGCTACAACAATAGAGTATTCATCACACAGGACTTGCAGGACATAAAGGATATAGTCTTGGGTGTGGCCACTATCAACATCAGGTTCATTATGTTTCCATTGAGGGTTGTAATTCTGTTGATGCCATTACAAGCACGTCTGGAGCTCCATTCAACCTGTGCTAGACATGTGTTTGTTTGTGATCTCCTTTGTGTGCAATGAAGGGTTGATCTCTAGTCTACGGTGCAATAGTTTGATGAACACCCCGAGAGACGAGCAGTGAACAAGAACGAGATGGGCACGAGGCAGTGTGAGAGAGCAATGCATGTTGTCTAGTGGCCAACAGGGACATAGTCCAGTGGGAAATGTGCAGGGTTTCCTGGAGAAACTTGACCTCGTAATCATATTGTTACACAGCAGCACCGATGTGACTTCACTAGAGACTTGTTTTATAGCATCCCAATCTATCGGCTGCTCTTTTTCGTCCTTCTCTGTCGTAGCTACACTCCAGCATGACTCCAAGTTTGAGGTTTATTAGCAGCATGTCTCAATTCTTGTTCTCATTCATTGCAATTCTGATGTGTCTGCGTGTTCTGTGAGGTCAGTGGACTAATACGTTCATACATCCATGAGGTGTCATTTGCTTTGTACTTTCTTTTTTTTTCAACTTTGTCATTTTCCATTCTTGACAGTGCAGCTTTTCTCCCCCTTTAGTTTCTGGCTGACCTCAGTTCCAGCACCTCTCTGCTTTTGAAGTGTTTGTTTCAAATAGATTTCCTCCAGGGCAGGAGGAGGGGAGGGGCACAGAGGAGGGAAAATAAACAGAGATGGTCATTATTCATGTCTGCCATGACGCTATGGCAACAGTGTCCTCCTGCTCTGATTGGTAGTAGATAAGGTAGCCTCTTTAGCTATTATGTTTACACCAAATTAATACACCATTGTCAGCAACGTCCTAACAACTGGTTGCTATTGGCCTATTTCTGCCTCTGTGCCTTAATTTCCTCTGGAGGATTCATAGGGAAACCCCACGTCATGTGATCTGTTTATTTACAGTGACTGCGTGTTTAACCAGTGGATCCAGTTCATGGGGTTAGTTTTGATTAATCTTAACAAAAGAAGGGAGGATTGAAACTTTGTGCACTGGTTTATGATTCTTATTAAATCACACCAAAATAATGTATTTCATATTCATCCAGGCTTATGATTACAAGAGTGTATTATGTTTAATACCTACAGTGCATTGTTATTCATTTTTAGAAGAAGATATTTTTACCAGCCCATGATTTTTTGCATCATTCAACATCCTAACCTCATTGTTGTGCTGTTTGGTCCTGTGTCAGGACTAATGCGCAGACTAATAGATCATGAGGTAATTCTGTCTTTGATCCAGGAACAGATGCTCTCCTTGTCACATAACCTTATCCGTGTTCACTGCATTACAGAAGGCAGAATGTCAGAGTATACATATGTTTATGATGAATTTACACAACATACACCTCCGGGAACATGCTCAGGACAGGCAGGAGCTCTTTTCTTATACCTCAGCACTAAGATTAAGAAGGAGCTGCTGAATTTGTGCCGTTCACCCAAGTTTGTGGAAAGCAGATTTTGAAACTTTCTTAAAACAATACTATTAACAGAGGGCATACAGGGGATGCTAGTGCCTGACACGGATATACATACTAATTTGAGTAATGAGAAGAAACATAATAATAGTACTAAACTCAAATCTCATGTAGTTGCATTAAACAAAAGTATATGAAATATAAAGTGTTCAATCATCCACTTGTCAACCGTTTTCAGACAAAGTTTCTTCATTAGTTTCTGAAATTTAGGTTGCATTGTGTGACTGTAATATTTCAGAAAACACATGTTTTCAGTTGCACAATTAAAATTCAGTTCACCTTCTTTGGGGTGTCAGGTATGATGTAAGTGCCAGTTACCTGTAAGAGAAGAGAGAGAAATATGATTTGCTTAAAGTGACTTTTAATCTCTGGCTTGACATCAATTGTGTTTCAGATTCTCACCTTTAAAGGTACACAACATTATTGTTATCAACTCTACAAATAACACTTTTAACATTCATACAATGCCCCGTATAATATTACAATCATTCTGGTTATTGTCAAGCATCTTTTATCTGTTGTACATGGAATTTCTGCTATATTACACGCAGGGTAGATAACATTTCTTCAGCTATTTCTTATCGTGTAGTCACTTCTTCAGATCAAACAAGCCCAAGAATAATATACTTCAAAGCAAATGCAGTGATTTTTTTTTTTTTTTTGTCTACACCATACAACAGTGGTTGAGAGAGGAGCTGTCATAAAGTGCTAAAAGAGGTGAAGTCTACCACCACGTACTTGTCTGTTGGTATGATTGCTGGAGTGTGGATGTGTGTGTGTGTGTGTGTGTGTGTGCGTGTGTGTGTGTGTGTGACAATAAGCAGGTTTTGACAGACTTCCCAGCTCTCTGTACTGTGCAGTGTGAATCAGGAGTCGTCTAGTGCAGTAGATTCTGGGGACATTCTGCTCCTACAGTATGTGATTATGTCTGTATTTATGTCATTGTGGAGTCACAGCACAGGTGGCAGGCAGTGAAACCTGCGTGAAATAGCACGAAGATAATGTTTTGTGACCCTGGTTTTTTGATCACAGACAAAGCCTGAAGCCTTCTCACCCTGCTGTTTCATCAACATTGAGCAGGGTCATTAGGTTGTGAAACTCGCAGTCTTGTCTTTTAGTAAATTCGTGCAAATTGCAGCTCAGAGGAAAGTTATCTTTCAGATCTAAAGTAAGAGAAAAACTCAGTTCGTTTCTATCTGACCTCTTCAGGTTTATGGAAGGTAGTTTGCTCATTGTAAATATAAGAAAGCCATACTAGCAGGATGGCTCTATAAATGGCAGTGCCAGTTTGATGGGCAGTTCTTTGGTCCAGATTGACATATCTGAAAAGGTTTTGGATTGCCTTAAAAGATTTGTACAGAAATCTTAAGTATGCTCCCCAGAGTATAAATCATAGTGACATTAGCGATCTCTTGACATTTCATGAGGTTCCACCAAGAAAATAAAATATCGATCAAGGGTGTAGTAGAAGTAAAGGTAACAAGGTTTAAGGGAACTGGTGGAAAAATCATTTTCTCTTTACCAAGCTACCCTCCGAGGTTTGACCAAGGGGTCCTGATCACTCTTTTATGGATTTCCATGACATTTGGTACAAACAATAATACTACATTAAATTATAGTAGCTCTCCTCGATCTCAGGTCAGACTTTTAAATTGTAGATTCTTTGGCTTTAGACTGAATACATAAAAAAATTTAATGTAAATCTAACTTGATTCACATTAGACCCAGCTACACTTTGTGCTAAATTTAGCATGGAACATGCTGAACTATGCTTATGAATGTAGCAAATATTATTCCCTCTTAACATTAGCATGTATGTGTTGATTTCATTACATTACTGTGACCATAGTATACTATAATATTTTAGACAAGACATTGCCCAAGTTCAATATACTAATCTGGGTTGCTTTTGCTTTGGTTTGTTGGTTGCTAAACATCATTTTCCATTCAAGCACACTCACTCATGTGGATAAGCCAGATAAGTGAGTCATGAATAAATAAGTGTCTAAGACAATCCAATTCTTTAGCTCTCAGCTAATCACACACTTAGTCAGGCATTTATTATAGGCTTGTTTAGACTCTGTGGTTATTGAAATTCACTTACTGTCAGCACCTTCAAATTGTAATCAAACCCTTTGACAAATACACTGGTTGGGCATTCATTTTATTTAGTTTAGGTGTAAATGACTCAGCTGTATAAGAAATGTGTGCTTAAACATATCTGTTTATGTAATTCTCTGATCCTGCAATCCTTACTCATGTTACCTTTATGAATTTCTCTTCCAGATTTTGGCCATCATCTCCATCCTCTTCATTGTGTTATCCACCATTGCCTTGTCTCTGAACACCCTTCCAGAGTTGCAGGACACAGATGAGTTTGGCCAGTCCACAGACAACCCACAACTTGCCCATGTGGAAGCCGTGTGTATTGCCTGGTTTACCATGGAGTATCTGCTTCGTTTTCTCTCCTCCCCCAACAAGTGGAAGTTCTTTAAGGGTCCTCTAAATGTCATTGACCTATTGGCCATCCTGCCCTACTATGTCACCATCTTCCTGACAGAATCCAACAAGAGTGTGCTGCAATTTCAGAACGTCCGCCGCGTGGTCCAGATTTTTCGAATCATGCGTATCCTGCGTATTCTGAAGCTGGCACGTCACTCCACAGGTCTTCAGTCTCTGGGCTTCACCTTGAGAAGGAGTTACAATGAGCTAGGCTTGCTCATCCTTTTCCTAGCCATGGGTATCATGATCTTCTCCAGTCTGGTTTTTTTCGCTGAGAAGGATGAGGAGGATACAAAATTTAAAAGCATTCCAGCTTCTTTCTGGTGGGCTACTATTACCATGACCACAGTAGGATATGGAGATATTTACCCAAAAACTTTGCTGGGAAAGATTGTGGGGGGGTTGTGTTGCATAGCAGGAGTACTTGTGATTGCTCTACCTATTCCTATTATTGTAAATAACTTTTCAGAATTCTACAAGGAGCAGAAGAGACAAGAAAAAGCACTTAAACGAAGAGAGGCTCTTGAGAGGGCAAAGAGAAATGGCAGCATTGTCTCAATGAACTTGAAAGAGGCTTTTGCTCGTAGTGCAGAACTGATGGATGTAGTGATAGAGAAGAGCGAGAGGCCTCATGACAACCATCTCTCTCCAAGTCGTTGGAAATGGACTCCCAAGAGGGCTGCGTCAGAGACGAGTTCGAACCGCTCATTCAACACCCATGAGTTAGGCTCTCCCAACAAGGTTCGAGCCACCAGTCCTCAGAGGCTAAATGTTCAGAAGCTAGAAGAGATGTACAACCAGATGGCAAAGACACAATCCCAACCTAACCTTAATGCTAAAGACAGAGGCTCCAGAGTTGGCAAACAGAGAGATGAGATAGAGTTAGGGGCCATCCAAGATCACGGGCCAACAGTGCTAGGTGCCAGAGAAGGAGTAGGGGATATGAAAAGCTTATCCAGCATTGATAGCTACATCAGTTGTGCAACAGACTTTCAAGAGAATCCACGCTTCCCCCATAGTCCTGCAATTGACCTTGGACTTCAAGAAAGCAACCAGTTCTCCCACAGTCCAGCCACAGCCTTGTCCCAGCATTCAAGTGCAAAAGCAGGCCAACAAAGCACTGGGGAGCACAAGCCGATGCTGACTCCTGTGTCTGTCACAAAGCCCTCATGCTCAGAGAACACAAGAAAATTCTTCTTTTCTGGCAGCTCCTCAAAAAGCCTTATCCCCAAGAGAGGTTGTCGCAGTGAGGGGGAGTCAGGACTGTCCCCCCTGTCAGATAGCTCAGTTGTATCAGATCATTCTCTGCTAAGCCCTGAAACTTCTGTCTACACCACTGCCAGCAGTAGGACCCCGCCAAAGTCCCCAGAGAGCACTGCCCTGGCCTCAACTGTTTTCACCTTCCATGACTCCTCCATCAGCAAATATATTGATGCAGATACTGATGATGATGAGCACCTCCGCGACATCTCTGACACAAGTCCCTCAGAGCGTTTGTTGGCTGGTTTAAGCCCAAAACGCAGCATCAACATCAATTACCAGAGGGGCACCAACCATTTAGAAGCAGCCCAGAAAATGCTAGGCCAGAACTGTCTGTTCCCCGTTGAAGGGATTCGTGGGGTAACTCATGAAAATCACGTAGGACCTGAGATGCTACGTAGACCAAAGGTTGAGAGGGGGCGTCGAAATACTTCGGATAAAAACCTCTGAGGTACAAGCAGAAACTAACAGGAAGATTGAGAGTGTTTGTGATAGAGACATTATACAAACTAAAAACACTCGAGGGACAACGGGAGAGGGAGAGAAGAAGGTGAGGGTCTCACTGAAACATTTCATAAATTACCTGAGCATGCCACTGGGCAACAAGCTCTTTGTGACCATGTGTGGTAAATACTCTGGGAGAAAAACATTTCTAACTTGGAGAATGTCACTGCCCCTCCTTCATCTCATTCCTATCAACAGTATACCACACCCACAAAGAAAAGCACGCCCAGGTAGAGTGGTAAGAGATACTGAATTTTGTGTAACCCCAACTGAATTATGTGGTTTTAACAGCAGGCGGTTATGTTTATATTGTTTAGAAAAAAAAAACGAAAAAAAAAAAAAAAACAGCTGTCCACTGTCCCATTACAGAGTCCCAGTACATTTTGTAGTCAAGATGTAGGAGAGCACCTAGAAGCCTATAAGCTACTTACTTGTGCCCTCCATTCCAAAACCTGGCCTTAGTCATTTACATTTGTAGGGGTGTGCACGTCCGCATACAGTATGTCTGTGCATGTGTGTGAGAGAGTGAAGTGGATGGGTGATCTAGGGGTAATTCATGTGTACACACTATTGAGATTGTCTTACTGGATTTATTTTTATATAGATAAGAGAGAGTATGTTATAGAAATATGTGATTTATTAGTCTGGTCTGTCATAACCATATGTGAAGAGTAATCCTGTATAAGGTTCATTGTCTTGGCACAGAGGCTGCAGTTATCAGAGGCTCTAGCCCATTATCCATTAGAGTCCTCTTCCTTGAACAGTATTTTGCTATCCCCCTATGTTAGATGTGGTGAAAATAAATGATGGTTTCAGATCGCTGCCAGTGAATATTATATAGAACCTCGGTATCATTTGATCATAGCAGTGGACCAAAAATTTTGGATATGGGCAAACTTAAATGCCAGAGATTATAATCTAGATTGCTGATAAAAACCTATTAATGAGGCATGCATGCGCCCAACAAGCCATCATACAAAAACATAGCCCTTCATATCTAAAGAAATAATTATCAGTAAGAAAAAAAATAATATTTTCTATATGTTTACATCTCACTGACATGAAATTTAGATTTTAGCAACAGGCGTTCAGCATGCATTGGCCTTTCTTTAACCGACATGAAAGCAGCCAAAGACATGACACAATTGATGATTATAGAAGATATGTGTAAAAGATACTGAAAGCAGAGTAATTATTCATGTCTACTTTGTTTCAGAAATCATCAAAACAAAGTCTAATATAACTGAATATAATCAAACATGTTAGCTTTACCATAAGTCAGTTGTAATGCCAGAACTGATGAAAGTAATACATGAGTGCACACACAATATACATACAGGCATCTTAGACAATCTTCAGGACGCATAGATACACCTTGTTTCCATGGTGACGGCAGCTGTCCTCTGGCAGCAGCTCAGCAACAGGTTTTTAATTGGGGCAGGAAGGTCTGATTGCATGCGATGTATGCTCACTCCCATTTACAAGAACACACATAGGCATGCAGCCATAGAGGTGTGCACAGTGGTAACGTGTTGCAAGAGCAACTCCTCATTGTTCACATTCACACGTACTTTGTAAATGCAATGTTATGATGTAAGGACATAACTCTTATGTTTGTCTAAAGTATTTGTAGCATACCATAAATATTTGTAATTGCAGGCAATAACAAGTAGTTTTAGTTTCCTGACTGTTAGGAGCCCACAATGCATTTGCTATTTTCTGTTTTTATTGCCACATAGCAGAAGAAACAGTCACACAGAACTGTCATTTGGCACAGTTAAAATAACAGATGTTACTCCCATATTACAAGACAAGGCTACCCTCTACCTGCTGAATAAAAAGGGTGCTTCATCTAATGAAAAATACATATACAGTATATATAAATGATTTCAACAGAAATCTTTGCCAAGATAATCCAATTGAATTCAGTTCATTTCAGCTCATATAATTTGTTTCTATTCACTAAATATTAATTTTGCAGCAACACAATAGGACAAATTAAGAAAATGCTGAGCACATAAATTAAATCATGAATAAAATCTGCCTCTAAATCTACAAAGATCATGCAGCATTACAGTCTGTAGGGTACTGCAGTAAATGGCTACAGATCACTGCTCCTCACCCCAACGCCAAATCCACAAAAGTTGGGACGTTGTGTAAAATCTACTCCTGCAAATGGTACGTTTTGTTTGAAATTTGGGTTGTATAATATTTTTATAACCTCTGAACCATCACTTCCTCTAAAGTTATTGAGATGAGAACATTTTAAAAATAAAACTGCCCAAACATCAAACTTTCTTAATGAAATACTCACAGATCCAACTTTAAAGAATGCTAATAAATAGGTCAACGCGCTGCTATAAAAAATAGATCAATTTTGTCATTGGCAAACATTTTCTAGTTGTTGTGGTTAAGAGTCTAATTGCAAACCTTGATTTCATTTCCTGCTTTAACCACAGAGTTGAACCATTTCATATTGTTTCCCATAGTGAGAAGAGCTGAGGTGTGAAAGGAATAGCAATGACTGAGGAGCAGAGGGAAACATGCATGTGTTTGTGTGGACCACTGCCGTAAAGCCAGGGAATTAGAGGCGTGTGGCTGCTGCTTAAAGGGAGCATGAGAGTTGGGTAAATCTTTCTTTTGTTTTCTCCATATTTAATCTGCAGTTCTGATTTTAATACCAAGAAAACCCATGAGACGTTCAGATGACTTTGGCACACATTTTATTTTTGAAGTGCAGCTTCATTTAAAGAGGGGGAGGAGGGATGGGGCGAGCAGTGTGACTCCTATTTAGCACACATCGACTAATTAGGCAGTGATGGAAGGTCTGAGTTGGTAACAAATTGATCTGAAGCAGCATCATAGTCTCAGCTAAAAGATAATATTCCAAATTATTTATTACGAGCTCATGAAAAATAATCAAATCAATCAGCCTAAAAACATAATCATAATAAAACATAAAGCTAACTGTTATTTGGGTTCCAAAGTTTTTTATTTATTTATTTTTTGTTGCATATCTATCTTCTAAAAAGTCAAGGCCAATGTATGCCTAACATTTATTATTATTATTATTACACCTATATTACAGCTAAATTATCAAAGAGGTTTCTCAACTTGTGAAGAAACAAATTTCAGCCAGACGAATTCAGTTTAATTTAGAGACACTTAGATAAAGGGCATTCACATCACATAATCTTTCATTAAGCATAATGTGAGACTGTGTCCCATTATTTTCTATATTAAGGAAGTCAGGAACCGTTTCCACTGAAATATCTCTCAACAATGATGACAATCAATGTTTCATAACTAGGCAGCAAGCACTATCGTAGAAAACTGAGGTTTATTACGGGCACATTTCACAAATGTGTGCACACACAAAACAGTATCAAAGTCTTGACGCTTCATCTTTTAGAAAATTAAAAAAGCAACATGCATGATGTTGTGATTTGTTACCTAGACTGTGATACTGTGACTTGATGCCACCATAACACAAGAAATATTCATTAATTTTTTAGAAGTCATCCTAGTTTTCATTTGATTTTGGCATGTTACTACCCCCACCCACCCCCCATTACCAAGGCATTATTTAGAACTAATATTTTAACCTTAAGACCTTCTTATTTCTCTGTGGAGAAATTTCAATGTGAATCAAAGAAATTACCCACCATGCTTATGGAGAAAACAAAATTAAGTGATTTTTATTTTTCAAACTTATTTATTGATACAACTTAAAATGAAGAGCACAAATTCTCCAAGTTTTCCATACAAGAGTCCTAATTGTACAGTAAATGCATTTAAGCTCAAATCAAAAACAGAATTTGGTGGTCGCACTGGCTTTTAGATTTAAGTGTAAAGATGTCAAAGTTCTTGTTTAGTTTTTGTTAGTTTAGGACCTTTTCAAGGACATTTAGTAGTTTTCAAAACCCAGTGAGGACCCACTGCTTTAGCAGGTAGCCCAGATCCACATATTCTGAATCTAACACTGTATTACAGGGTTGGGGTCGATTCAAGATGCCTTGATGGAGTAAAACACGTATCACACCCGACACTATAAAAAAAAGGGAACCAGTATTAGAGCATGAGACCAATTAAAACCAAGTACAAATTAAGAACCTATATTTTTTCTACATGTAACGCTCTCAGTGGAATTGACCCCAACCTTGCCTAAGCCATCAGTCTTTGTAAAGTACACTGTTTCCAGGGAACTGAAAAAAGATATTTGAACGACCTTAGCCAGCTCTTATACAATGTTGTTTGTAGGTCCCGAGGCTGTCTGTTTTGTAATAAATAAATTAAAAAAAACGGAAAAAACAACAACAACAAAAACAACATAAATATTTTTACCTGTTGACTTTCTATGCTGTTGTTTCTGTATAAATGTTCTGTTGTTCAGTGCATGTTGTAACTTTGGCGTCATGGCTGGTTGTGATTCACACAGAGCCAATACTTGTCATGTAACAGAAAAAAAGTGTCTCAGTGTCCTTAAGACTTTTTTCTTAAGAAAAGCAACATTTCCCTTGGATGACTCAAAACTAAATAAATCAAATCACTTTACATTTTGATCAGGAATTGTTGCCTTTCATTCCATTATTATTTCACATGTTTTGATTTAAGCTCAAATCCAGGTATGAATATGTATCTTAAAGAAATTGATTTATTTATTTTATGTTGCATTCAGCTGTTTATTGTGCCTGGTTTGTAATTACGTTCACTGATTGTTATTTATACATGTGTATATTTGATTAGTAAATATGTACAGGATGGGGACAAACAGAACGATGAAGCAGGTCAGATGAAGAGGAGGCTGTGGGGAGCTCGGCAGGAGCAAGCCTCTATTCCCCCCTTGCATCTCCAGACACCCCTGCATTGAGGGTTTCCCACCGCCTGCCACAGGAGAGACCGTCTTCTGCAGCAGGGAGGAATTAGTGTTTACAAGAAGCATCTTTACATCCCAGAGATTAACAACGTCGCCATCTAGTGGTAGTTGTTCCTGTCAGCTCTAAAAGATGAGGTGTAGATTGGTGACAGAAACAAATCCAGGAAATGTAAGCAACTGACCTACATAATCCATTCACCACTTCACCTCTCGAAATACACGCTAGTGTCGTGTCAAACATGGGTGGGTGCTGAAACTAAACCTTTAGGCCGGGATCTGAAACCAGGATCCTCTTTCTGTGACCTCAGATAAATGTTTGCTGACTATTGAAGGTAAGTATATCTGCAATTAAACTAAAGAAAATACACATTTGTGTTGTTTTGTATTTGCAAGTCCAAGATAAACTAGTAACTAATAAAGTGACAGAGCTGCTCCTCCAGACTGTCATTAAGACTGACCACACTCAACAAGGTAGAACTAGATAATGTGATTTGTAACCATTTAACAATAGGTGATTTTTGTCTAAAGTTATTCACTGATGGGTGTTTTATAAAGACTATCTGTTCAATTCAGCCGTGTTGAAATAGTTGCTTTGGTCAGAACCTAAAATACTAGTCAATGGACTAAAGGTATTCATGTGTCATCTCTTAAAGGAACAGTTAAGCATTGTAGAAACATACATTAAATGCTAGACTGAAGAAAGTTAGATCTGTTTTCCTGTTTGCCTTAATTAATTATTAACCTGCCCTCCCATGTCTTTAACAACCTACACAATGAAGACAGCACGCCTGTAAAGTAATAAAAAGTAATTTATGTATCCACATGAGTTGCATTGGAAATGTTGAAGGTCAACAGTTCCCTGCAAAACAGAAGATTAAAGTGTGGCCTCTTTGCTCTAATTGTCGTCTTTTACAGCCTCTATCTGTGGGAGAAGCAGGTCAGCTTCCTTAGCTCGTGTGTGCCTCCACATGTAAAAAGAGTGGATTAATGAAACATACCTACAGGACGTAAACAAGGCTGGCAGTGTTCTCCAAGAAAATAGGAATGTGATGCACAACACACACCGTCGTATTGGGCTAAAGTAAAAATGCAGATTTACACTTCATAGAATCTCCTCATGTTCTTGTTTTACATGATTCTCTGTGCGGCCGTGTGGAACAAACCTTTACCGTAGCTTTTCAATACCAGGTCACAGTTCTCATTTAGCCAATTTTAAAAACAGTATTATGATAAACTTATAATAAACTATCAATTTGCTTGCAAGCTGTAGTAACATGACACTGGAAGCTACTATTACTTCTACTTAGACTAAAACGATATTATTGATACCAACTTGTTCCTAACTAACTAACCCTAACCCTGTATTATATTATAATTTGATTATAGTTTATGACTTAACTTCTTTATAACTATGGGAACATATACAGCATTATTCCTCATCACATCCCCATTTTATTGTTATGTTTTACTCACATATAATAAAAATGAATTGAACCCTCTCTGTGTGAAACAACATGTAGTTACAGTACATGAATATTAAAAGGTATCTTGGATATTCACCTGTGTGTATCTTATATGAGTTTCACCTGTTCAGTATGTGTAAGCTGTGAACTGTGTGTTCTACGAAGACCTTACTGTAGCCATGTGACATGTGTCATGTCTTCTTACTAAATGTGTACATTCACATCTTACAACATATGGAGCTTGAGGTATTTGCCATAGTCCAGGAGGTGAGTGTGGAGATGGAGAATCACAACAGGAGAAACAGCAGCTTGTCTGTGTACCACTACCACACGTAGTCAGTTAGTAGGAAACAAACTTTCACAGGGAACAGGTGTGAATCTTATCTATTGAAGTCGGCCCAGATATATATATTTTTTGCAATCAAGATCACCAATTAGATCAAAAGGATTTTCCTAATGGTTCTCCAGATGATGATGCTCGATGTGATCTACTTCATCCTGCACCCACGCACCAAGCCAGTTGAGGGTGAGCTGGTGCTGATAACTGGATCAGGCGGTGGTCTGGGTCGTCTTTTTGCTCAGGAATTCACCAAGCATGGGGCAGAGGTGGTACTATGGGCCATTAATTAAGGTGAAGTCAGAGGTAATTGCAGGATGAAGAAAGATACAAGTAGCAACAAAAGAAGCAATGACACGACTACAACAATGCACTGAACTGTACTTTGTCCACCAGAAATTAGTATCGTGCATTTATTTATACGCTTTGGTTTTGACTGACAGCATATTTGCATAAAGTTGGGTTTTTCTCAGCGTCTGCTGACTCACTTGGGTCCTCTGTCTCGCACAGTTGGGAATCCTGACTGACTATGCTGGAGTTCCACTGGTTATTGTAGTTAGGCCAGCGATCTGTTATCAGTAGTCTGAACACCCCATTCGGCCAATGATACACTTGCTGTTTACCAACAGCTACAGTAGGGGTAGATAACAGCAGTGTCATCTGCGATTATATAGAAGTTATTAAACCAAGTTTAAAAAGTAAACCTTTTCTTTGCTGTTCAAGCAAAGACAACTGAAATATTCTAGCCCAACTTTAATGAATGTAAACATTTTGTTGGATGTCAGTTTCAAGAATAATCTTATCCAATTTTATAACATCCACATGTTAAAAATTATTAGTAAAAATCATTTGTCACATTTTTACTTTATTAACTACTTCACCCTATGTACTTTGAAAATACTCTTAGTATGAAGCTGCTTAAGAAACATAAGCCTTCCTCACCTTGAGCAATATATAAGTTACTACAAGTCCTAAGACCTCTGCATACAGTTTGTTGCATCACAATAACTTATTGTAAAATAAAGCGTGTGTGTGTGTGTGTGTGTGTGTGTGTGTGCACGCTTCAGACAGTGAAGGCTTTTCTCCCTCAAATGAAGGCTCACGATCATGGACACATCATGATCCTCGCCAGCGTCCTCAGCCTCTTCAGCACAGCTCGTGTCGAGGTGAACCAGCAGGGAGTTAATATTACAGCATCAGGGTCAAACTATCTCACCCAGTTCTCTACACGGGTTTATGATTTATGTAACAAATTCAAATGGTTATCACACAAACAGCAGCCTGAGAAGGTTTTAGAAATCAGCATATCATACTATATACTGTACTTGAAGAGGCTCTGTAAATATGTTCTCATGTGTGTTTTATTTGACAGGATTACTGTGCCAGTAAGTTTGCTGCAGTGGGTTTCTACAAGTCTCTGGCACATGAGTTACTGGTTAAGGAAGTGGAAGGAGTCCAGACAACACTTCTGTGTCCATATATAGTGGACACGGGGATGTTTGAAGGCTGCAAGATGCTGTATGTCAACAAAAAGATAACATGCTAATGTTTTCATTAACTTCAAATTTTTTTATAGTTGAAAAAAAGTTTTTGAAAGGCTGATATAAAACTAAGAAACATGGTACTGAATTTAAAACTTGAAAAGTCCCAACTCACGATGAACGCAGCCCTGATAGACCAGCCATTAGTGAGCATCCTTCGGTTTATCTACCCGTCTTTCCTCTCCAGAGCGTGAGTAGCATTACACACCTTCACTTAAACCAAAGACCATAAATACATGCGTTATTTATAGATCCCTTTTTTTTTTTTTCATGCATTTTCACTGTTCATTTTAAGCTCCACTGCACATGTTCTCTTTCAGGTTGTTGCCATGGGAATCCAATTGGGTTGTGAATCGCTTCATGGGGTCTGACAAGTGCATGTACCCCTTTATTGAAACTATGAAAAAAGAGGCATTTAATGGTACTATTAAAGGTGCATAATCATACCTAACTACACTTAGGACAACTTTGAGACTGAAGAAAAGTAACAAACATCACTCAAAATGGTTTGTGTTATATAAAATGGAATAATAAAAAAAAACTGCTTGTGTGGAACTGTCAAAGTGCTCAGGTATAGATTTAAATATGAAAATAATCACACAGAAGTGTGCTCTAGATCATCAGCACTTTCACTAATGTTCCGATTTTTAATTGTTCACCATTAGTAACTCAATGTTAAACCAGAATTTCAGTAAAATGATTGATAATCACGATTCCAATCACACCGTATCAGTTAAGTAGTTTGTGTGCTGCATTCTGTTTGTGTAAATGAGCAAAGGGAGATGGTAACACTGCAGCACGTGCACGGGTTACACCAGAGATATGAACCTCAGTCGGGTTCAGGTCTGGGCTCTGGCTGGACCACTCAAGTCACTCCTTTGTTATCTTGACTGTGTGCTTAGGGTTGTTGAAAGATGACCTCTGAGGTCCAGAGCGCTCTGGAACAGGTCAGGGCAAAGGTTTTGATCATTTTATTTATTTTTAATAAATTTGCTCTCATGTCGTCATTATGAGGTATTGTTTGTAGAATTTTGAGGAAAAAATGAACTTAATCTATTGTGGAATAAGACTGTAACATAACAAAATATGGAAAAAGTTAAGCAGTTAAATACTTTCTGTGGCAAATTCTGGACCTTGTATATTTCTTCCCCCACCATGTGAATTATGAACGTGT
The DNA here is from genome assembly GCF_900324465.2 of Anabas testudineus. Taxonomy (NCBI): domain Eukaryota; kingdom Metazoa; phylum Chordata; class Actinopteri; order Anabantiformes; family Anabantidae; genus Anabas; species Anabas testudineus. The sequence continues at coordinate 14,620,338 of NC_046614.1, read as the reverse complement.
CAGTGAACATGTTCACAACATTGTGCGTAAGTGCACAATTGTGTGGTTAATCTTAAAAGACAAGTAAAATGTAATCACCTCCTAATAATATATTCATACCAGGGAGAAACTATGACTAAACATTTCCTGCAGCATAATATGAGAACGCACTAAAGTGTTTTCAGTCATTTACATAATGTCCTAAATGAGTTTTGGCACCAAAATTAAACAGCAAACCTTTGCATAACAAGATGGAATAATTATTTAAATATTTAGCATCTTCTTACATAATGCTTAATGATATGTCCATTTTATTATCTACGTAAATTGGTCTACCATACTTGCTTCAATTCTAACCCAGGACACAAAATACAGTGTGCCCACTTTATTAGGTACACCTGTACAATCTAATACAATCCAATAGAGCAGCTCTGACATGAATTCTACTAAAGGTTATCATTTCTGTTTGTTAAAACTATCAGACAGTTGATATATAATGCTGTGTTACACCGTCACACAACAACAAAATGTGGAAAATAAACCTGCCATCTTATAGTTATGTCAAATGGTTGATAACAAATATCTTATGTTATTTGTTTTTTTTACAGCCATAGGCATTCAGTGCGTATGTATTTAAATACTGTTTTATTTGCAGATGTGGTAGCACCCTTCCTGCACGGGACTCAAGTTCAAGCACAAAGGATCCAACTTTACTCATGGACAAGACTGCATCAGCATCTTGCTGCAATGATTTAAAAATAAATAAGACCACATTTTATCATCCAGGGATACCAAGTGTTACCTTGAACTGCATTCACTAATAACTGAAATCTAAAGGATTACTACCTTAATAATATTAAGGTGGTAACTTACAATTAGCTTGGAATCAATATCTGGACAAAAGTTGACACAATATACTACATATCACGTCTGTGATACGTCTGAAAGTTAATAAGGACAATCACTGTTTTTCAGTTCTATATTCTACCATTGGTGGTTAAAGAAAGGAAAAGATAGAAGTTTTTGTTTTGTGCACATACGCACATCAACTTTAATTACCGTGGGGAGGGGAGAGAGAATGGAGGTTGACATTAGGGAGTATCAGAAAAACTGATGTAACAGGGAACTTCACATTACATCACACGCTACATTTAGTCACAAATTCTTCCCAGCCCTACATGGTAATGTCGATAACACTTAACTGGTGGTGGTTGTTGATATAAAGCACTCTAGGAAAATCAACAGAGGTTCGCCAGCTGCACCCTAGACAAAGATGAGGCCCAAATCATGACAAGATCTTGTTAAATGAACTACAACAGCGGGGGATAAAACATAAAACACTTAAAAACAAGAGTTAACAAGTCTCACAGAGAAGAAACGAGTCCTAAGCAAAACAAAACAAAGTTCACAGTTAGTTATTTCTTTTTTTCCAAGTAAATTCCTCATCGCATTGACTAGGATGCAGCTACTTTTTCTACAAAGCAACAAAATAAATAATGTGTACAATTAAACAACATCAAGGAGAATAAACAATTTTTTTTTTCCTATGAATCTTGTTTAACTGTGAACATTTTGGAACAATTAATATGAACAGTGATGTCTAAAGCCTACAGTGCACAAAGCTCGCTGTAGCCTCCTAAAACCGACAGAACACAGTGTCTGAGTTTTCTCTAGTGCTTTTACAGACAACCAAACCTAAACGTCTAAACAGTGCCATCCAGGGTCTGTGCCAATGTGCTTGAGTTAGCCTGTTTGAGGTGCAAGTCACCTTCGATTTCCTGCTTGCCACACCTGTGGAAAATAAGTCAGAATTAAGTGAGTGTCATAGTTAAATTCAGCCCCAAAATAGAAGATCAGGTTTTTTGTATTTTGAAACCAATGCAGCATTGAGACACTAACCTCAATCACAGGTGAGTAGCGAGCATCACAAGCTAGTTTTTTAATTAACTCTACACAAACTGATCTTTTTATGTTGGCACAGAGAAGCTACCAGTGGAAGTCAAATACAAACAGGAAGTTAACAGGCCTTAGGCAAATTAAGAGGCATTTGAGGTCATTCAGCACCATTGAATTAATGACGGATTTGTTTTTAATTAATGACAGCATTAATACCAAACTATCAAATTCTTGTGTTTTGCTTTAATTACAGATTTATGAAAAAAAGACAAATTGAAACTAATCCGTCCAGGACGAGTGTATGTCAACTTCAGAATGCTACTGTGTTTACATTCTTGCTGAGCTATTACTTCAACTGGTAATCTAAAAAAGGGTTTATTGCAAACACATGTACACTGCCCGCCCAAAAAAAAAAAAAAAGTCACACACTCTGTTTCACTGAACCACCTTTAGCTTTGCTTACTGCACGCATTCGTCATGACATTGTTTCAATAACCTTCTGCAATGTCTTAACATTTATTTCCGTCCAGAGTTGCATTCATTTTTCGCTAATGATGGGGGAGTTGGACTACTGTGCAAAGGTTATGGTCTGTGGCCAATTCATGTGTGAAAATTATGTGTCATACTCCCTGAACCACTCTAACACATCTTGAACCCGATACATCTGGCATTGTCATCTTCAACAGGGAAGAAAGAAATCCATTGATATAATAACCTGGTCATTCAGTATATTCAGTTGTCAGCTGACCTCATTCTTTGGACAAATAACGGTGCTGAACCTAGACCTGACCAACTGTGATCTTCTTAGACGCTTTCTTTGCTTGATTCATGCCAATAATAAGACCTTTCTGACGCAGATGAACATCTTTTCCACGACCACATGATTTGTCTTCCGATATGGTTGTTGCATCAGTTTGGGTTAAATAACTTGTTGCCAGCTGATAAATAATCATCCATGCAGTAATTATCCAGTGGGAGGCTCTTGCATATTTGCAAGTTAGTTAAATCCAGTGGGTGACATTTTTCTTGGGGACGGGCAGTGTATAAGCAAGTAGAAACAAAGTATTGGACAAAGCCTACCCAGAGACTGGTCCATTTCCTGTCCTTTCATTTGACTGCTGGTCCAGCTCTGAGAGCAACTTCAGTATATTCAGTGCAGCCTGTGGAGGTGAAGAACCGTTTGGGTTACTGTAGTGAACAATTTGACAAGGCAACTCACTTGAGTGGTACCTTTTAAAGTAAGAGGCAAATTAGTTTAGTAGAATGTGTCAAAAATGTGTGAATGCCCAGGAAGCTCTAGACCCAAACTGCTTAACTGGGTTTTATACATCATCCTTCCAGTAACTGTACTTCTCCTCTTGGTCACCTTTGCATGGCTTCAACCACCCTTCTAAGATTTATTAAGATAGATCCTCTGTTCCAGCATCAGTCATTGCTGCCTCACCATGTGCTTTTGTCCTGCACTTTGGAACAATTAGCAGTTGTGCCAGAGGACCCGAGAGGACGTAAGGGTTTATCACTAGAACAGAGGTGTCCAATCCTGGTCCTCGAGGACACCACTGTCCTGCTTGTTTTGCAACCAGCCCTGCACTTCCAGCTTATGATTGGCTGAATACACCTGACCCAGGTAATCAGCAGTGGGTAGGACAAAGATAGTAAGAAAACCAGCAGGATAGCGGCCCCCGAGGACCGGGATTGGACACCCCTGCACTAGAAGCACATCAGACAAACAGGCCAAAACAAGACCAAAAATAAAGTGCTTTAAAAACAAATAAAAGAGTGAAAATTTGTATCTCTGTGTCACTCAGAGAGAAATAAGGACACAGCTTGGTAACATTTTTAAAATGACAGAAAGCAGATTTGGTGATGAACCACACAAGAGCCTTTAAGTTGAACTCTAAAGCAAAGATGACACCAAAGTCTCTGGCTTGATGTATAGAATACTGAAGAAATTAATTGTTTGGCTGCTTTCTCTCACTCTGAGCTTCTGGACTAATGAGTAAAATATTATTTTTAAGGTTAAAAGAGTAACCCAATACTGTGTCCAGTTTGAAATACTCACCATATCATGACAGGATTCTACATCTTTCCCAATCCCATGGCTGATTAGCGGTGGCTGGGAGGAGCAGTTTATTAGTGATACAAACTCATTCTTATTGTTTTTGGGAAAATCTTTGTATTCCACCTGCAAGCAAATACAACAGTTCAATTAGTATTTCAGTAGGTTTCAGGCTGAATTAAAAAGGCATAAACTGCTCAACCTTATCGTGTTGATGAAAGTGGAATGCAACATCTGTTACCTGCAGGCCCTGCACAGAGGCAAGATAGCTAAGCTGTTCTGACGGCCTGGTGAGGGGTCCATTCGGCAGTTGGTTCAAGTTATTTTTGTTCTTTAAGATAGTCTCAGCAGTCTGAGATGTCCCTGCATATAGCAGCTCATTGGCAATCATGGCAGTAATCGTGGCCTTGCCTGGGTTGGGAATAGCTCGACTATAGTCCTTGGCCTGGGATCCTTGGCAGGCCCCGACTGCTTGAGCCACTTCAGGCACCATGGGCAGGATACCTGCAGGCAGCTGCTGGTGGCTCAGGTAAGGCAGACGGAAGTCTTCCTCCTTTGGACCTTTAAAGATGAAGGTACAATTGGGAAAAAACATATTTATTAACAAAAATAAAATAATTAATAAAATAAAAATTTAAACTGATAACCACAAAACTCACCCAATGCCACCTCTTCTACAGAACCAGGTTCAAAGAAGGTCACTTTGCGCCCATCACCAGGTTTTTTCACTGGAGTCTAAAAATTACCAAAACAATACACATTCATGGACATTTAACACAGATAAACATGAACCTGTCTTCAAGAACACTTGGTTAAACTTCAAGCACCTTTTCATCGGTTTTAAGTGCCGGTTTAGGGGGCTGAGGTTGAGGCACTTTATATCCCAAGAGATCCAGCATTTTTTCTGCTGCGTTTCTTTTGGCCACCTTCTTGCTAGGTCCCATCCCCTCTGCAGACTGGCCACACACAATAACCTGCACCAGAGAACATGCAACATACACAGATTAAAGAACTAAATGGGTGAAAAATTAAGAAGCAGGAGCAGAGAAAAAGAGGGCCAGATGTTGGACAAGTTACCCCGCCGGCATGCCTCAGTTACTGTTGACTCACCTGCATGACAAACTCCCTGCGCCGCGGTAGACCTCTCTCAGTCACCATGCTGTACTCTGGTTCCTTCTCCTTCTTGGCCTGCTGGATCTGAGCCAGGCGGCTAATAGGATTCATTCCCTGACCATACTCGGGGCTGGTCTGTAGCTGTTGGTTTGACACATGAATCATTATTTAATGAAGTGTCGTTCAGTCTGTACTGATCCTCCTCAGTCCATCAAACCAGTAAAATTACCTTGATGATGGATTTGGTTTTCTTTTTGATACGTGGCAGCGTCTTTTCCACAGTGGGTATATGGGGTAGCCTCTTCAGCTCCCCCAGCACTGCTGCTGCCGCCAATTTCTTGGCAATCTTTTTACTTTTTCCTTCGCCCTCTCCAGTGAACTCCCCAACAGTAACACGCACTACAAAACTCTTCATGTGTGGAGGGCCTTCTTCCTTTAAAACCTGCAAAGCAACAAGAGTCTTATATTAGGTTGTAGAGAAGCATTGATGTTCTATAACTGCTTATAAATGTGGGCTAAGTCAGGCATTATGTCAATATATTACTATTACTACTACAACTGAAATACTCTAATTAATATTTATAAATTGAACAGTATAATTTACCTCAAAGTTAACAGGTAAGTTGCGCTTAAGTGCAATTTCAAACACTTGACTGATTTCTGATTTGTTGAGGTTTTCCTCCTCAGGCTCTCCATTCATCTGCAAGACAACAAGAAATATATACACATAAAAAAAATTAGGAAGAAAATTGCCCACAGGTTTTCTAACACTAATAAATGCTGAGAGTGCACTTTTCTCACCACTGGCAACTGCTGCAAGATTGGCTCCTTTTGCAGCACTTTCAAGGCTTTGGCAGCAGCATCATGTTTGGCTAACTGCCGCGTACGCCCCTTCCCAATAAACTGCTGACCGCCAATTGAAAGCTCCATGTTGTAAATCACTGGTCCCACTGGAGGAAATGGATAGTAGTACCTGGAAGAAAGTCAAATGCAACGTTTTCTATTAAAAAACTGAAATTACTCCAAATGAAGGCAAAATAAGCCAATAATATAATTTCCCAATAAAACAAACTCACTGTTGCATAGAGCGCTGGTAAGGTCCCGGAGCCCGAACATTATAGTTAAAGTTAGGTGGTCTCATTCCCGAATATGGATCAAGGGGTTTATACACAGGCTTTTTACCAAGCTTCATACATAGTACATTCAACTCCATGGTATGCGTCAGGCCATCTGCTGTAAAAATCAACATAAACAAACCAACAAACCAAAAATACAAGTGAGCAAATGCTCTTCTGCAAATCAGTTAGTAGCATAAGCAACTAGGACAGATTCCGTGGGAAAAGCCCACCTGGATTCTTGCCTGTGTTGCGGGGCGTCCTCACAGTGGGCTTTGGAAGTGTGGTCTCAGCAAGAGCAGAAGCAGCAGCAGAATGCTGGGCTTTCTTGATGCTGGTCCCCTCTGCCTCCCAGTGCTGATCTCCCAGTGTTAGTCTCACTGAGAAAATCTGAACCAGGTAAACACAATAAATTCTCATCCACTTCCATTAACTTGACAAATGAATAAAAGATTAAATCACACAGGGATGGTTTGTACTAGCTACTCTCACTGTACCTTGGAGTGAGCTGGTCCTTGCTCACAAAGCAGCTTATATTCGGGCTGGATTTTGTTGAAACGGGCTAACTCATTCACCAAACACATGGGGGTCTTCTCTTTAGGGTTTGCCATGTTAGATACTATAACAGAACGAAAACATCCAAAATAGAAGAAGTAAGGTCGCTACTACTAAAGAGGGACAAATTCATGGTTTTGACCTGCTAGAAATTATTGAAAGTAAGACAGTGACATATTGTAAAGGCAGCTGCTCTATAAATATGTACATGCTGAGCTGGGCTTAGATATACAGTATATGTAGAATGTGAAAAATAGCAGCCAAGTTAAGGGCTAGACAAACATAGTGGTAAATTTAACAATAAGATAAGAATTCTTTATTGTCATAACTAAATTTTTCTTGGTTTTAAATATATAATCAAAATATAAAGCAGATGATTACTAACTTTTACTATCTTTATCTACAAGACTACCTGAATGTCCCTCCAAGGATTAATAAAGTTTATCTTAGTTATATCATAAATAAATATATTTCTTTATCAAGCGAAACAAATGAAACAAACCTGTGGTGGTATTATAGGGAGTGGCTGAGCCCGCAGGGAGAGAGGAGCTCCTGATGGGCTGGCTAGCACTCTCAGAGGGTAGGGTGCCCGAGGCACAAGGTATGCTGTAACCAGGCTGTGGCTGCCCCAGCTGAAGTGGGGCAGAGGCAGCAGGCATGGGGCTAGCTGGACATTGAAACTGGAGCTGGGACATTGTTGTTGGTCTAGCTTAGTAGGTTGAGGTCAAGATATGAGTTCAGCAATGCAGCAATGATGACAGCCAACGTGTGAGGAACTGTTGATTGAGGAGATCTGAATGTAAGTTCTGCCTATAAAAAGAGGATTCAAGATTTTAAATAATAATCTTATTAATGTTGGATAGGGTTTGACCAGTGGGAAAACAAAAGGATACACATCAGACAGGTTTGCCAATCACAGGTCTGACAATTAAAGAAAGTAAACCAATGCAGAGATGGAAAGAATATGCAAAAATAAAATATACAGGAAAGGCTGCAACAGGCAGACCTGAAATCAACACTTCTTTATGTGAGGCAGCACCACTTAACAGTGGATACTGAAAACAGTATCTAATCTGAACATTTGTTGAAAATATCTCATCTGTGTTTACACATACATTCATTTGACAGTACTGCAGGATAAGATGACAACTCTAGTATCCAACTACTCTTTCTGCTGCATTTTTGGACCTTCTTCCACAGTGACTGGTGCAGTTATAAAGACTTTTATGTATAATTTACTATCAAAAAGGTAGGTGACATGAACGAAATAGCATGTGACGTGTTGACAGAGCTAGCTGGCGTTAGTTACCACAACAGTGGGACAATACCACCACTGTTAGCTTGTCTTAAATCGTTTTGTGCTGGTTGTCATGATGCTTCTGATCCAGAAACTTCACTATTTCCCTTCAAGGTGCACGGTTGGGTGGTGTCGATCACAGCCTAGATGTTGTGGGGCCTTGGAGCCAAAGCTAACATGATTTTATGATTCAGTACTGCTAAAATTCACATGCAATGATTATCCAATGTGCCCCATGCTGCTAAATGTTAGCTATCGACATACATGTCATTAAAATGTTAACTTGAACATTAGCTAGCTTTATAACAACATTAGCCGGTAAGTTAGCTAGCGGGTATAAGTACGGAGCTTGCAAGAAATCACGCAAAAATGTGTCTCGCATTACTTGACTTGTGAATTTCTTAGGTATATGTGCACCAATGTAAAACGCCTATAAATCAGACTTTACCGTGAGTAAAACATAGATTAAACCAGGCCGCCGGGTGACTGTATGAGTTCACCCAGTGGACCACGTTAGCCAACTAGCTTAACGTTAGCTAGCTACAGTGACAGGGATGGATGGAGACATTGCGACAATCTCTGAAGAAAGCGAAAATTAATAATTTGCTTAAATGTTTAATTCAGTGGAGTCTTTATGAAGATACCCCCACAACCCATTCGTTAAGTTACCTGACCCCAGTTTATAAACACCCATTAAATAAATGTCTCCTTTTGATTCCCGATGAGTCTGAAAACAGCCGGTGAAACTGCTAGCAAGCTAACGCCGACCCTCGACAAGTCACTGCACAAAATAAACCTCACCTCGTCGTTCCTTTTGTTCAGTTTTAGTTACTCCATAGGCCACGTTGATTTGGTTTACTTTACTTTTGTTAATGACCAGTTTCGAGGGTCTGCCTATTTTATTTTAATATCAAAATGCGGGCGGTGAGGAGGTGGACATTGGGAAGACAGGGCAAACACTAAAGAGAATGGCCCTATGTCGATTCTCTCTTCAGGAAGTGGCACAGTCGGAGGAAGTGCTTCCAAAATAATGCACGACCGACTGGATTACCGAGGAGAGATCACGTTTTTCTTCTCATTACATGCAAACATGAACAAAAGCTAATTGTTGGGCTTAAAACAAGTTAAAACAACCATAAACAAACTATTCGCAAATTTATTTTGGAAGTATCAATGAGTCAAACACACTGAGTTTACAGCACAAATAATCCCAAAGGTGTAAAAAAAAATAATAATCAAGATGCACACACAAATGACTATCAGGCTCTTCATGTTAATGCTAATAAATATAAAACTGCTCATGATTCACTATAAAATATTGCTTCTATGGTCTATAATCCTCCCTAAACACCACAGGTTTAGGATTAGAGCAATGAGAGAGCTGGTTATGGAGGCCAGAGTGTCCCACAGGTTACAGATTGTAAGCCTGACAGATGTTGAGAGAGTCTCTCAACATCAGGTCACGGAGGCGCCACAGTGCATCCGCCATGGTGGTGTGAGCGCCTTTACTCTTCAGCCAGTGAGCTGGAAGTCGGCTCTCCTGCTCTTTAGTCAGGTGAGTATCTCTCCTCTGAGCTGTTAAGGATACACAGGGTTATTGATTAAAAAAAACTTATTTAAAAGAACATGCCACGTAAATGACAATGTCTAATTAAGAAAACAAAAGCAGCACTTTCCATATATAAATTCATGTTTTAGCAAACCCACTTCTTCGAAGGTAATTACATTTCCAGTTATAGCAAACAAAGACTAATATGTTTTATCTTAAGGGATTGGTTTAGGGATGTTTGAAGTTGCTCTCATACAAAATTAAAGTGCTAGGAATTTATACAGAAACACACACACAGTGTGTAAACTAGAAATGATTATTTAACCTCATCACCTTTGAGCGTTTGGTCCCACTTGCTGACAGTGCTAGACTCTGAATTCAAGCCCTCAATGTACTTCAGATAGGCCTCTGAGTGGAGCACTCTCTGGGTCTTTGGTGGTGGAGCCACAAACATCGGAGTGGTGGGCTGCAAGTGTGAGGGCTGGCCCTGTCCTGGATATGGTGGAGGAGCATGCTGTCCTGGGCTGAACATCCCAGGCTAAATTTGACCAAAAAAGACAGCGTGTGGACAACATGTGGAATATTGAATCATAAAAATAGCAAGTTATATATAAGATAATTTCACATACAGTTTACAAGTATATGAACTCAACTAAAACCCTGGACCAAGTAGTTTTTGGACAGGGGCTCACCTGTTGCATAAAGTTTCCTGGTGCAGAACTTCCCGCCATGCCATTCATACCAGCACCCATCATTCCTGTTAAAGGACAGTATTTAGTTCCTGTGAATTTAGTAACTCATGGTAAACTCATGCTTTTTTGGCATCATGTAAAATTAGGATCTACAATGTTTACAGTGACTTATGGTAATGTTAGTCTTTGAGTATCAATTGAACGTTAGTTGCTTGGTTTATTTTGTCATGCATTACATGTGTGTATGTGGACTGTATTTTGTGGCTACGTTTGACAAAGGTTGTTGAAAACCAGAGGATTCTGACTGCTCGGTGAGTAGTTCAGGCTGCGCAGCCTGTGGTCCAGGTAAACCCCTCCAGCAGGAGAGACACGACTGGGTGTGACCAAGCAGGTGTGGCTAGGACAGTGGCCCTTACCCTGATGAGGCATGCCTGGGTACCCAGGCATACCTTGCTGGAGATGGTGAGGAGGCAGGTGGGCCCCCCCTGCAGGGTGAGGTGGCACTGGGGCCACACTCAGCAAGCCCTCATGGGGGCCCTGCATGGGCATGTAAGGTGGGCCGTAAACTCCCATCATGCCTTGGGGGAAGAAGGTGAGGAGAGGACAACAACATATCCATGCATAAGTGACATGCAGCTGACTCTAAAATAACATGCACTACTTCTGCACACACTGACCCCTTTCACACATGCACCTTTAGTCAGGTTTAGTGTCTTACTCAGAATGTGTAATTACAACTGTAACATAAACAGGAGCAAAAAGAAATGGTGTAAAACATCAAGAGAAATGTTGATTGTTGTATGATTTTACATCAACCATCAACCTTACTGCTTTTGTAACTTATGTAACTGTGATATGATTTTGGTTATGCATACAGGATGCAGTACATTAAAGATACATGATGCAGAATGTCGCTTGCAGTATCAGTGATCTATATGTGAATAAATCAACTACATTGGCTGTCATGTTAAAGGCTCAGTGTGCAGAGGGGGCAGGCAACAATACAAATAATGAAAATGAACATGTTAGCAGACAAAACAAGCATGAAATCTAAATAAAATGTTTCAAAAGTTGTTTCCAGTTAATATCAATCATGCAGTCAATGTCATGCAATTACAGATGTGATGCTAGTGATAAAAAAAAAAAAGCTAAACCTAAAAAAGATAAAATGACACAGCAGCAAAAGAATAAAAATATTGCTTTTTGAATGTGATGGTTTTAAAATAGATACATCTGTAATGGATAGAAAATTAAAGGATTACAGAATTTAACAGTCCAGCCTCAATTCCCTGCTGTTTGGTTGTCAAACACTCGTGCTGTCACTGAGAGGGGTTACCTGCCACAGGTGTCATGGTCTGGTTTATCATTCCCATAGTGCTAGGCGAAGGCACCACCCCCATCAGTGCCCCTACAGGGGTACCTGCTCTAGGGGACGCTTGCTTCTGTGGTGGCCTCTCACGTTCTTGTTGCTCCACTAATTTGGCTGCACGTTCTGCAAAATACACAAATGTTAACTCTCGACTTTAAATTAAAGGACTTTCACAGCCACACACTGCTTCTCACCTTCATATTCAGCTTTCTTTGTTGCCTCAAGATTCCTCCACTCGGTACCCACAAGCCGACTCAGCTCCCCGAAGGAGAAGTCTGGGTGCCTTGCTTTGATGACTGCTCGCATTTCACTACTGAACAGAATATAGCCACTCATATTGATCTTTCTCTTGGCCCCTTCCTTCTTCGATAAGCCCTTCACTTTAGGGGTGGACTTTGGAGGAAAAGATAAGGAAGAAAGATGCAGACAGGTTGTGTGTTTTAGTATTAGTAGCAACTCTCTGAAGGATGGAACACCTGGGCATGCTGGAGCTGTCTGGGTACCTGAGAAGGTGTGTATGGCATGATGTCCATATCGCTTGCAAGCGGCGTTTGCATCTGAGGCATAGAGGGTGTCTCTGGAGCCTCCTCTTCATCATCCATGTCTTCCATATCATCATCAGCATCCTCCATATCTGCCAGTTTGACCTCAAGTTCATCTATCTTTTTGTCCAAAATGGGTGATGCTTCCTTCTGTGGCACTATCAATTTTCTAGATAAGATACCAGTACAAGAAAAACAGACATTCTGAGCAAAAACAAATGGCAAAATTAATATAGCAAATAATCGCACTGCTTCTTTAATTAACCTGAAATAGTAGACCTCATCCTCCACCACTTTGGAAGAGTATGAGAAGCGTTTCAGACCCTTGAACTTTTTCATCTGCTTCTCAGTGTCAATGTAACGACTCTCGCACAGGAGGATGTCATCTTCTGGAACCTCGGTAGGTCTGCATGATAAGTAGTCCTTAAAGGAGGAGACCATACATTTGCCTGGAGAGCAGACAGGAAGAATAAAAGTTGTTTGTTACTAAGATTAGTTTAGATTAAATTTGAAAATTGTAGCTTCAATGTCAATTCAAAAATACTTTCAAATATATATAACACTCTACCTCTTGGTAGTGGTAAGCAACAGTTTTATGGGAGGTTTAAAGTGTCAGGTGGATTTTGTTTTCCTTAGACAGAACTATTCTAGCTGTTTATGATAAACTATGTTAACCAGATGGCTGTTGCGTTAGATTTCAAGAACACAGAGAGAGTATTATTAATCTTGTAATCCAAAATACCAAATAAGGTTATTTCCTAAACTATGAAAATAAGTGTGCTACATTAATGATGTACTGAGTCTGAGTAATGTGTAAAGACAAGTATCAAAGTGATACCTATGACACAGGTCATGGGCAAGGTCTCCTCCAGATGGCTCAGGAACACCTCTCTCTTGTAGAACATTTTTGTGGGCTCATGCTCAGTTTCCTCAGGATGAATAAAGATGGGTCCAAAGAATAAGGTCATTCCATTCTGCACCCACAGCTTCTCTATCCTGCAGGGTCAGAAGAGCCATGTTTACAACAGTCATTACAAAAAGACGAAAAAACAAGAGGACTTACACTTCACATACACTTCAACAGGTTGTCTTCTTACACTGTGAAAGAAATTTTACTTTCACCCACCTGGCAACCCGGGGCTTAGACAGACCATGTGACTGGATGTAAACACAGTCTCCCACTTTAAACCACATGTTGTTGTAGCGTAACTGTTCATAGTACTGACAGCCGGGCTCAGCTCCACTCATCTCCATAGGGACATCCTCTCTCTCCTAAATGAGTAAACATGCATAGACAGAGGACTCAGGTGTTTGTTTATATTGTGACAAACAAACTTTTATTCTGGAATTAACTACCCGACTAGCACTAGGCTCTTTGTCAAGACATGCCTGCAACCAGTCTGTGAGGTAATTAATCCCCTGTGGTTGAGGAACACTGACAGTGCGCTTGCTTGGCATCAATACATTCTGTCATATACGCTATCCCTGGTCTTCTGTTTTACACTGAATTAAACTAGAGAGCCAGTGTCCTGATTGTGCTGGCTCTTTAGCTTTAGACCAAAAGTAGGTCAGTATTGAAGTCTGATATCACCCACATTATCCGTGTCTTTAATTTGTCTTTGTAGTGTTCTTTTATTTGCTACTTCAATGACCCACTTTCTATGAAAGTAAAATTAACAGGCTCTCGCAGGATCATAAGCAGTTCAGAGAAACTGTAAGGCCTTTTGGAGAACAAAGTCATCAAGACAAATAGGAATCAATCTATATCTGAATGAAAATACAAACCTATACAACATTATGTATTGTCATGCTCAAAGCCCAGAAAATGCTGTGTCACCTCACCTTGTCCATAAAACTTCCACTCTCTGTATATGAAATTTCAAGCTTATCCTGGTCAGGTTTAGCAAACATGGAAGCTACACGAACAACAGGCAAAGGAACCTCGCGTGGGACTAATTTCACAGAGCTCGCAGGCACTGCCCATATCTTGATCTTCTTAAAGGACTTGTTCCTGGCAGCGTAGCGGGATTCACAGACATAGACATCCTCAGCTCTATATCCCTCAGGTTGCATTTTAAAATAATCCTACACAAACCAGAGAAAAGTCATGTTTGAGTTACCATCATTGTGTCAAGTTGAATGAAACAGATGTTGTATGCAGTTCTGTCAAGTCTTACCTTCACAAACATGACCACACATTTACCCAGGACTTTACTGATGGACACTTTGTTGTAGTAGTCGCTCTTGAAGACCTCTTTTTCCAGAAACTTGCGTGTGGCTAAGTGGAAAGTCTCACTAGGTCTGTAGAACCAGCAGCCATAGAGCCACTTCTCACCTTCACACAGAACAAGCTTATATTCACAAATACTCAATACATATCATCTGGGTTATATGCAAACATCTATTGCAGTTCAAAGTCCAATCTTATAGATCTGCCTAGGCTGTACTGTAGAAAGAAAAACATCTGCTGTTACTACTATCATACTGTCTTTATTTTGATGCATGAATTGTTGCTAACTGGATGGTTTTAAGTGGGAAAAAAAGTGATGAGTGCTTTACCTGCTTCATTCTCCCAAAGGCGTTCAATACTGACAATGTGTGGTTTCAGGTTTGGCTCCGACGGCTCCACATAGACAAAGTCGCCCACATGGTAGGTGCTGTTTTTAAAGCTGCAGTCCTGACTGTACACACGCTCTGTCTCCTCTGACTGCCATGCTTGTCCTGCCAGATCCTCTGCCTTCTCCCCCTCTTTTGGAGAGAAAGATAGAATGACATCCAAATTAAAATAGCACAGCAAAACTCTGGATTTCTCTTGAAACCTGTGTATTATGCTCACATACCTTTATCATCCCCCTCGTCTTCATCCTTTTTTTGCTTGTCTTCCTCAATTTCTTTGGGAATTTTCTCCCTCTTTTCCTGCTCCACGTCATTGTGCAGGTGTTTTAACGTGTAATTGAGTGCAGAGGACAGCAGAATCTCCCCATTCTTGCATAGCTCATCCCTGATTTTAATAAAAAACTGTTGAAGCTCCACTGCATCCTCAAATATCTCCGAGTCCGTTCTGCAAATAAAAAAAAAATTAAAAAAGTGAATAGAGTCGATTTTTACAAAATAGTTTTATCGAGACGATACCTTCACTGACGAGCCTAAGAAGTTTTTTTTAATAGAAACTGTGCAGGCAGTCTTTTCAAAATAACTTTCCATACCTGTGCAGTCTCCGTGCCTTCTCCAGCACTTCAAACATGTGTTCCTGGAAAACATCGAGTCTCCTGTAGCGGCCTTTTTCCACGTTCATTCTTATGACATCAAAGTTAAGTGGAGGCTTCTCAGGAGTGGCTGGATCCACAGCAGGAATCTCAGCCAGTGAGTCACTGTAGCATCTACCTTCTTCATCCTGGTGAGCCATCACAGACACATACAGGTTCCTGATCAGTTCTCGCACCAGAGATCCCACAGCAGGAGGCCCGGAGTCCTCACCTCCCTCCTGCTGCTTGCGTGTCTCCAGCAGCACCCGGTGCAACACCAGAGCATCCCGATAGATCAAAGACTCTGGCTCATTATATATGCAGGCATTGTTGAACATGAGAGCAAAGTCTTCCACCAGGGCTTCAACATCTTGGTAACGTCCGGCTGCCATGTGGCTTCGCAGGCGCTCCATATCAATGGGTCTCTTGATGGTAGCATAGTAATCGGGTAACTCTGCTCGAGATGGTAGACGGAGGAAGATTGTGCTGAGACGCCGCCCTCGTCGGTCAGTGAAGTTTCGCACCACATCATAGAGCTCATTTAACCTCTGCTGAAGAGGGGTGAGGTATTTGGACTTCTTTGGAGAAACACCACTCTTTCCTAGAAATATATAAAAAATGTTTTATAAGAAATAAACATAGACATCAAAGAGTTATTTAATGCAGAGATAACCAAAATGTTCTGGTCGTGGATACCCAACAACTGAGATATTTGTGATGTCTGTACAAGTTCAATTTACTACCAAAATGAAATTATTGAAATCATATGGCTGCCTCAGTGGTTAGAAAAATTTACAACAATGTAGTATTCTTTACAAAGTGTCAACAGTAATGGGCAAGTGTGTCCAGATGTGTTAGAAAAAAAGAGCCAAATCATGCAAAAACTCTCATGATCAAACTCACTTAGTTTCAGTTTTGGAGATCCAACATCATCTTCTTCGGGTGGAGGTCCTAATTCCTTCCGCTTGTCCTTGAGTATCTTCTCAAGAATATCAGCATCATTATACACCTACATAAGATTTAAAAAAATGGGGTGTAAGCAGAATTTTGTTAATGACAAGACTGTAAGGCATGCAGAAACATCATAATATAAATAATATTTTATCCTTAAAGGATTCACACTGCCAACCTGAGATCCTTCCTCATTGTAATGTCGGGCATTACGGAACATTAACTTCATGTCATCCATCAGAGCTTCTTCTGTGGTGTAGCGCTCATTGCGAATGTTGTGCTCGATGGTTTTCAGGTCCATTGGTTCAAGGATAACGTTATAGTAGTCAGGGTAGTCCTTTTTGGATGGTTTGACCATAAAAAGATCACAGAGACGTCGATTGGTGCCCGCCTCCCTGGCCTCAGTCACTGCAGCATATAGAGCTTTCATTCGGTTCTTTTTTATGTTTTTCTTGTGACTATAGAAAAAAATAAAAAGGAGATTAACCCATGGGTGGCCACAACAAGCAACTCAACATTTTACAGATGTTTTATAGGTTATAATAAATAGCAATAAATACAAAGTTTACAAAAAACTGTTTCACCTTTTCCTCTTGATGCTTCCCGTATCAGATGATAAAATGCTGTCTCCATCCTCTTCATCTCTTCTTAGAAGTTCCCTCTTTTTTGCCTATACAGACAACATTAGACGGACACAAAGTAGTGAGTTAGTACATACATACCCATTTACTCATTTCTACAATATGTTCTGTGCTTTCATACATGAATATTTCAAATGTTGCCTTTTTGTGGCTTGAATGTGAAGTGAAAACATCTTAAAACACAATTTGACAAAGGATAATTCAGAAGTCACTACCTGCATGATCTGCTGAAGCCTGAAGGCCCGTTTATAAATGCTTGAGTTAGGCATGTTGTAACGCTTTGCATTCTCAAACATCAGATTGAGGTCAGCCTCAATCTGCTCCACAGTTTCATACTCCCCATTCTTCATCTTTGCCCTAAAATAATGTAAAAAAAAAAGTTTAAAAACTTGAACTTCCAGAACTGTAACTTGGTGAAATAGTTAACACCTCAGTAGATGCATTTACAATGTCATACTGACTATTGACATATTGACAAATTAATCTGGATGACCGAGCCTTACCTAATCTGATTCAGAGCAATGGGCTGTTTGATCTGCTGATAATAGTCAGGATATTCCTTGCGAGATGGCAGCTGCTGGAAAGGTTCAGAGAAAACCTGGCCCTGGTTGTTTCTTGCACCCCTCACAGCTTCATACAGCTGGAAGATTGGGTTGCTCATCTCCATACTAGAACTCTGACTCTCAGCTTCTGACTCTCCCTCGTCATAGCACACGGAGCCTGCAAACATTTGCAAAGAAACTTTTTTGCAATTTAACTTTTTCAATATAAACACACACACACACACAGACACACACACACAGTGCTGCCTAAAGTAATGACATTTACCAGAGAGCACAGGGTCATCCTCACTCTCTGAGCCATAGTGAAGAGCTACGCTGACACCAGAAAGCCGATCCCCCTGGCCAGACCTGCGATTTCTGAATAGACAATACATAATAAATAAAACTAAAGTTATGTCAAATGCAGATCTTGTAAGAATCTTCCATTTCAGCGGCAGGGAATAACGTTACAGAAAAACAGAAATCCTTGTTAATACCTGATGCGAAGACTAGATTTAGTGGGTTCAGCATGTTCAAGTTCAGACTTCCGCTGGATAAAGACTTTCTTTATGGTGTTGGCATCCTGTACAATAAAAGAACAAATGTTAATATTTGGTACACACCAAATGTTTAAAAAAAAAAAAAGGAGGATCAAAAAGAATTTACCTTGAAAACCTGAGATCCTGGTTCGTTATACGTTTTGGCATTTTTGGTCATCAAGTCAATATCCTTGGCCATAGCATTGACACTTTTATAGTACCCAATCTATGCAAAATAAAAAAAAGTGCTGGATATAATAAAACATTCTGAAATAATTCAGTGAAATCAACAGTCAGGATGTGAGTTATTTACCTGTATTCTTTGAGCAATCGTTCTCAAATCTATTGGTTCCTTTATAATGGCATAGTAGTCAGGGTAATGCTATCAAAAGACACAGACATTCAGGATGATGAAATACAACAGGGCTGGCTGACACTGGCTAAATAACTAAGTAAAAAAAACACGGCCTAAGAGACCTAAACAGACTTAGATTGAAATAAAATATTAATGGATGACTTTGGATGAATGATGCTTTCTCAAAATGTCATATTATGTGTCTATTGTTAATAGTGATCCAAAAACGTTTTAACAACCTACCACTTTGGAAGGCAGTTTCTGGAACAGTTCACTGACCAGATGCCCTGAGGGATCAGTGTATGACACAACAGCCTCCAGGAGTTGCTCCAGCAACTCCTTTAAACTGCAAGTTGAGGTCTAAAACATACATTTGTAAACATTAGTTCTGTCACAGGACCACAGCCCTTGTTTTAAATCCTAATCTCCCATAAAATGCATATCAATCTATTTTATAGAAAACATTTCTCCAATATTTCAAACTTTTGCTATACATTATGGTACGATGCAACATTTAAGCTCAATAGGGATGGTTGTACATGCTAGCTGAGAAAACATCAATAAATCTAATAAACAAAAAAACTAACCTCATCTTCAGTTGACATTTCAGGATTATCCATCATATCATCACCATCTTCATCATCATCTTCTCCATCTCCAGGCTCCACAAACTCATTTTTTGTTTGTAAATATACCTCCCACAGCTTGCATGCAGCTTGATACTCCTCACTGTCACTCTAAATTGTTGAACAAGAAAGGAAATATAAATCCAAGACTGTTTATTTACCAATTACACCACAAAAACTCTACCAGCACATTTCGAGATAAAAACATCTTAGTAATAGTAATAACAAGAGACATTAGTACAATTAGTACAATAAAAGTCATATTGTCTTATTGTAAATTAAAACCACTGACTTTTTGCATGGATCTACTCTTTTCTCCTTACCTTGTAGAATGATTTGGCATTGTTGAACATGAGCTGGAAATCTGCAGTAAGTTGCTCCACATCATTATAATCTTCTGACTTCAGTTTATACTGGATCTTTGTCATATCAATTGGCTGGGACACCACCTCATAATAATCAGGCAAATTCCTGGAGAAAAAAAACAGCAATACAAACATTATCATGTTCTGCTAAATTATTTTGTATATACTGTTTCATTTGTCTTACTGCCCAGTAACACCCACCCAGCAGTCAGATTGCCAATTCTAAATATGAAATGCAGTTCTAGTTAAAATCATAATCAGTACCAAAGGCATAAAGGACTTATGTTACAATACCTTCTCTTTGGTACCCGTAGAAAAAATTCTGAAAGTTGCCTCCCTTGCTCATCTTTGTGGTCCCTGACAGCGTTGAACAATTCATGGCATACAGCAATCTGGAAAAAACAAATTAAGGATCATGTTTACAAATGCACACACGTTAAGTAAAAGAGAAGAGTCCTTTTAAAATGTGATAACACACATATAAACCTACCTGTAGATACATTTTACAATAACTAAAGTACACTTACCATATCCACAGGTGGGAGGTTGGAGGTTCTTCTTCTTTTTCTGCCACTTCCAGGAGTAGAGGAGGAGGTATCATCGAGGTCTCCCCCTCCACTCACACTGCTGGAGGGTGAAGTGGCTCTTCTCCTTTTGGAGCTCGACATCGCTGGTTGATTTTGCAACAGGCTAGCCCGCTAGCTACAAAAACAAAAATGCTGTTAATCGCACTGTGGTTTTAAGCCCACTTGCATGTCAGAAATTAAAGCTAAATGTATCTAAAGCCGTCCCCCTCAATCATAACTAAGCTAATACTAGACTTTAAACTGAAACGGTTAGCATTAGCATCATCAGGACGTATGAAACAAAGCAAACAAACGAGCGGCTGTTAGCATGTCATCCAGACTGGTTTACCGCTTCTCTAACAACACAGCCAAGCTACATTTTATACAGTTAAAATCATATGTAAACGGGGACTAATAAACCAAAAATGACTTTGGAAAAACAAAACATACCCAAAACTCAGCAAAGTTTGCCGTAGTTCCCTGAGAGAAAATGTGTAGCAGCTAGCTGGCTAGCTAGTGTTGTTTGAAAACTCCTGCCCGGAAGTAAAGGTTGTCTTGTGTTTATTTGTATGGAAGTAACGCGCCACCAGGGGTAGTGCTGCCCCTACAGGTTGGGAGGGGAAATGCGCACAAGACAATCTGCGAGCCAGAAGATATTTTGAAATATGAATATTATTTTAGTAATAATCATATTAGTAAGGCCTATGATAACTCCTAGTTTTTAGACGATATTTTAGATTGTGGAAAAACTTTGATCTAATACGTCCTATACACAAAAAGCAAAGAAAGACAGTGTTTCTATAGCACACCAGTATTCAGGCCAGCTGCTTTATATAAGGTTGAATATTCAGAAAAGGAAATAGGATTTTACAAAATGAAATAACAGTAGAATAGAAAAGTGCAGTTGCATGCAAGTCCAACTTAATAACATGGAAAACAGAGTTATTTTAAAGATTTAATAGTTTGCTTGGAGTTTGTTGCAGGTAGATTCTTAGTGATGGTGATCTCACAACAACAACCATGAGCTTTACGGTATAACAACTTCAAAAATAAGTTTTACAATTTGTAAAAGACAGAAAAGCATTGTGCACAGTACAATATACAGCAGAGCCAGAGATCCTTGCAACTGTGAAATTAACATGTTGTGACGGTTTGTGCTGCAAGAAGAGCATGATGACGCACACTAATTAATGTTTCATAAATGAGTGTTTCACATGTTTACATATTCTGTGTATATATTGAGTTTTTGCATTGATGTTATTGTGTGTTTATGTTTGTGTGGATCTTTTCTGGTTGTGTTTTTTGTTCCTTCTGTCTGAATTGAAGTGTAACAAGGTAAAACAATTTCCCTCTTGAATGAATAATCAAAAATCATTTAAATTTAATAAATGAATGAATTAAAGTTGGAATGTTGAATAAAATAATCTAGATCATGTATTTTTAAGTGTGCATGTCAAACACATCTGGCTTATTTGTAACGATTACAAGTTTGCAAACTACTTTATGTAAAATAAAATAAAATTAATAGGAAGTCCATGTTTACACACACGAACACACTGACAATAAGTGCTTTACACTCTGATTTGGTCAACTTATTAAGACAGTCAACAACAAGTAGTGTGAGTGTAAAAGAAAACAACATGCCTTGAAAACTAGTAGGCCACTAAAACCTCAATATCACACACAGCAACTGTCTGTTTACTGACTTTTTCTTACTTGTACAATAAATGTAGTGGGTTGTGCAGGTTGATGGTAGCTGGAGAAGAGGGGATAAAATGTTCACTACTTGCTAAAATTAAACATTTGAAACCACATAAGGTCTGTGCACTAATGGGGTCTGGACACAGATGCTGTTCCTCAGCGTCTGATGATGACGTTTTTTTTTTATTTGCGTGGGCTAGTGCATTTCGTGATGATTGGCTGTCTTCTGAAAACTTTCAGTAAGATAAGAGGGCAGCCTAAGTCTAAGTTTGGTAAAGTTGTAATGAGACTTTTAGACTGGTGATGACTCTATTTGTGTGTACCACCATATATATATTTAAGGCCAGATTTTAGTGTTTGTGTGCTGGTTTTATTTGAGTAAGGTGTTTTACCCCCTCTAGCAGTACAAATCTCATCCTCTCCATCCTTTGCATCCTATGCCCAGTGCTGATGGACTTGAGGAGCATTGCTTATTATGATATTGTGTGTTGGATTGAATGAAACAGGGCGTTGCCGCAAGATTAGAGTTTAAATATCTCTTGCACCACAACGCTTTGGCACGAATCCTCTTTCTTTCTGGGGCGCAGTTCGAGTATTAATCTAAATGTAATCTAATTTAGATTTAGGCCTGCGTGCTGATATTAT
The DNA here is from genome assembly GCF_900324465.2 of Anabas testudineus. NCBI lineage: Eukaryota > Metazoa > Chordata > Actinopteri > Anabantiformes > Anabantidae > Anabas > Anabas testudineus. Next base: position 14,597,996 of record NC_046614.1, on the reverse strand, counting down.
CCACACGTTAGAAATGTTTTGAAAAAAGGCCCTTCAAATTGTGGGAACATCCTTCGCACACTCTGCAACAGCATCACCCACAACCCCACCACACCACCCACCGCCAAAGCGCTCAAGGAACATGACGAGCAGCTTTAGAGGAAATCTGTTCGCATGGAACAGATGGCGGCTCGGCTATCATAAGGTGAATCGCGGATCACATTGTGAAGAGAACAGTGAGTGATTTTGTGCTGCACTACGTCCACAGACGTCCGATTTCCTTGACGTCAGGAGAAGTCTGAGCGGACCCAGCGGTGCGCGCAGGCACAGCAACCACATCGCTCCCACCAGAGGGAAGGAGAGCACATCCCAGCTACAGATCGCCATTTAGGTAAGTCTTTTATTTCAGTTACATCCTCACTGGTGTTCACTAACAACCGTATTGTATATTTCTTCTTTAAACAGTCTAACTTGAAGCGCTCTCGGTGCGCTCCCGTGTCGCATATCCGCAGCCTCCAGCTTTAACCTAAGGATGCTGCTGCATTCATTTGACTGTCTCTTACCCTTGAGCGCTGCAGTACGGTCCGCACACCCGCACACCGCCTTCCCTGTCTGTAGTGTACATGCAAGACCACCGTTTCATTCATTCATTTCGTTAATGCAGATACAGCCTATTGCACGGGCCGAACGTCTCCATTTCCATTCAACCCCCCCCCTGCTCGCCATTCACGCCCTGCAGCCTCTATGCAGAGCGGGTTCATCAAATGTTTCTCGCTAGAACAGTTCCCACCGAGCAGCGTTGTTGTTGTAGTATTTGTAGATGTCTATCTTTCGCCTGAGCCACTGAATTGTTTCAAAGCGTCAGATATGAGGTGGAGCGCAGGCTCCCCAGCTGGCACGCAGCCACTGGCCACGCGTTTGTCTTTGCGACGTGTGGTTCCTTTCATGCGTCTGTCTCTGCTGCACTGTTTGCCCTACTTTCTAGATGTAGTTATGTTTTTTTTTTTTTCTAAGTGCTGTTGTCAGTGAAGACGCCTGGATTGTGGCATAGTAGTTATTTTTCGCCTTGATATTCATTTTTACATTCTTATTAATGTGTTCTTAACACTATTTGCATGCAAAAGTCATTTTAATCTCTTATTTATCTTATTTGATAAATTATAAATTACACAAGGGGCAAATATTAAAAAGCCAATTGAGAGGCCTACAGGCTATGGGCCACAACTTTAGTGTTTACTTTTTGGTGTTTCATGTGCGTAGTGGCCCTAAAATGCAAATACAGTTGCAATAACCGGAATACTTAATCAGCAAAATCAAAAGTTTATTTGAGGGCGACAAGTAAGTCAAGCTGGAATGAATATTTTGAACATATGCAAAGCCAGAATATCTGGTGCAGTCTTAATTAAGTGCATTAAACAGTACAAGAGTTCATTTATTGTGGTTAAATAGTGGTCTATGCTAAAAGTTATGTCTAATGCTATTTCACAACTCTGTACTAGGATAAGGGTTTTAATATAGACTCAAGTTAAAATGAACAAATCCATGTTATAGTCACTGACTTTATTTGTCTTTATACCTTATTTTCCATTAAATATTGTTTGGTTTAACCAGCACCTCCCTCACTAGTTCAAGTTAACATGATTGTCTTGATCATTTGTGTGATTACGCGTGTGGTTAGTCCAAACCTCACACCCAACGCACTCTGAGTCTGTTCCTATTCTCCCGCAGCTGTAGTGTGGCGAATCCCATCATCATTGTAGGATGCCTCTTGGAGAGGATGGAAATGGATGGAAAAAGAAGACATCAGACATCAAAGAACATTATGACTTCAAAGAAGTGCTGGGAACGTAAGTTGAAGGCCTGTCGCGCTTTGTGGTGTTATGATAGTGGAACCCGTTTATTAACTGAGCAAAAGGGGGCAACTGGGCGGCAAAAGGGGGCAACTGCGTCCCTGACCCTGAAAGCCCCAATCGCTCCAGCTACCATGTTTCAGATGGATGTTTAGAAAAGGTGCAACGCTTTTAAGATTCTTCTAGTTTTTAGGCCATTTACCATTTCACAGGTTCCATGTTCCTCCATAGTGTTGGGGTAACTGCTGAGGACTCATAAATGCACGTCTCAAAACTTGAACTTGAACTTGAAAATGAATCCACAACCTTGTTCACAACTAGACCCCAAACTAAGAATATAGATAATAATAGATTAGATAGAGATTGTGTTGTTGTTAATAATTCACATACTGAATGTTTAAATTACCACAGAAACAGCTGATAGACCTGTAGAGTCTTCTGGAGTGTGTGCACTGTAAATGACGGCTACTTGCAGGTGACAAAGTAGATATGCAATTTACAGAGAGCTGAAGTCAGAAGGGGTCCAACACTCATTTTTGTCCCGCTCGTTCATCCTGCCAAGGCTGCAGACTTTGAGTCAGGGCTCTAGAGTCGGGCTCAGTAAACTCGATTGACATTTCGGGACGTGTCTGTCACTTAGGCCTCTTTTGACTCAGACTTGTCTTGCTCTTGGCAACTGGTGTTTGCTGAGTCAACTATTTTCCACACATCTAAAAATATCAGTATTTAGAAAGTATGAGCATTTGTGAACAACAGTAGTCATTTTTCTATATTTTTTATTTACTGTCTATTGTTTGGCACCAATCACTAATCTAAACCCGTCTAGCCTCAGCAGTGTTATAGCTGAGCTGATCATATTATCTCCGACTCCGTTTCCCTTTCGAGACGAGAGCCGATTAATTGTGATACAACTTACGTTACTTTTGTTCATGCACAAACATTTTTCTCCAGCGTGTGGAAGCTGTGAAAGCACATTAATGCTTCCACTTTCTCTGAAACTGCGACTAAATTCTGTAATGCTTATCACTCACTAGTTGTAAGTATACCAATTATAGTTTGCAGGCTCGTGAAAACTGTAATTTTGAATATGACTCATCGCTCGCTTTATCCTCTCTTGATATGTAGAGTATGTGAGATTAAGCTACACCTTTAACACGTCCTGTCACCCTAACATTAACCCTGATTAAATTGAGAAATTGCAACATAGTCTGGAATCCAAAATGGAGTAGATTCAGATTTAGATTTAAAATGCCTTCATTTTGTAATAAACAGACAAATTAGTCCTCACAGTAACTGTTAGGGATGAATTCACACAGACCTTTCACTGCACTCCCT